>NC_053022.1:162995659-163164043 GCF_003073215.2 Triticum urartu | reverse complement strand
GAAGATTCAAATATTGTTCATAGATAGACTTGATTATAAACCCACAATTCATTGGATCTCGGCAAACACACTGCAAAAGAAGATTACATCAAATAGATCTCTAAGAGAATCGAGGAGAACTTTGTATTGAGATCCAAAGAGAGAGAAGAAGCCATCTAGCTACTAGCTATGGACCCATAGGTCTGAAGTAAACTACTCACACATCACCGGAGAGGCCATGGAGTTGATGTAGAGGCCCTCCGTGATCAATTCCCCTTCCGGCGGAGCTCCGGAAAAGGCCCCAAGATGGGATCTCTTGGGTACAGAAGGTTGCGGCGGTGGAAATAAGGTTTAGTGGTGCTCCTGGATGTTTTTGGGGTACGTGGATATATATAGGAGGAAGAAGTAGGTTGATGGAGCAACAAGGATCCCACGAGGGTGGAGGGCGCACCCAGCGGGGTAGGCGCGCCCCCTGCCTCGTGGCCGCCTCGTTGATTGCTTGACATCCACTCCAAGTCTTCCGGACCATGTTTGTTGAGAAAATCACGTTCCCGAAGGTTTCATTCCGTTTGGACTCCGTTTGCTATTCCTTTTCTACAAAACACTGTAATAGGCAAACAACAACAATTTGGGCTGGGCCTCTGGTTAATAGGTTAGTCCCAAAAATAATATAAAAGTTTAAAATAAAGCCCATTAATATCCAAAACAGATAATATAATAGCATGGAACAATAAAAAAAATTATAGATACGTTGGAGACGTATCAAGATTGAACCTCTTGTTGATCTTGATAACCCACAATCAAAGAATCAACGTTATGATAAGAGAGACTTTGTTGCTAGGAAGCACGGTAAAGAAAGAGAACCATGGGTTCAGAAACCGATGCCTTTTCCTCCTTAACCTTACAAGAAAAAGGATGGTGAGGATTTCGATCGCTTTGCTGAAATGATTAGACCTATGTTTTTGCATATGCGTTTGACTTATATGCTTAAAATGAATCCTTATGCTAAGTACATGAAGGATATTGTTACTAATAAAAGAAAGATACCGCAAGCTGAAAATTCCACCATGCTTGCTAATTATACTTTTAAGGGTGGAATAACAAAGAAACTTGGAGATCCAGGAGTACCAACTATACCATGCTCCATTAAAAGAAACTATGTTAAAACTGCTTTATGTGATCTTGGAGCCGGTGTTAGTGTTATGCCTCTCTCTTTATATCGTAGACTTGATTTGAATAAGTTGAAACCTACTGAAATATCTCTGCAAATGGCTGATAAATCAACTGCTATACCTGTCGGTATTCGTGAGGATGTGCCTGTTGTGGTTGGAAACATTACTTTTTTAACAGATTTTGTTATTCTTGATATTCCCGAGGATGATAGTATGTCTATTATTCTTGGACGACCCTTTCTGAATACTGCAAGGGCTATTATTGATTGCAAAAAAGGCAATGTCACTTTTCATGTTAATGGTAATGAGCATACGGTACACTTTCCGAGGAAACAGCCTCAAGTCCACAGTATCAATTCTATTGGAAAAATTCCAACAATTACTATTGGAGGTTTTGAATTTCCTCTCCCTACTGTCAAGAAGAAATATGATATTCTTATTGTTGGGTATATGCATATCCCCATTGAGGTAACCTAGTGTTATTCGAAAATTCTCCAGTTTCATGTTATTCGAAAAGAGTTTGTTAACAAGACTTGATCAACCTTGTTAGTGGATTCCTTTTGATGAGGATGAGATGGATTAAGTTAGAAAGAACAACTCTCTGTACCCTCCTTTTACTTTCCGTTATTTATATTAAATAAAGCAAAAATAGTATTTTCTGTCTATTTTCTGAATTATCCGTGCAATAAAAAATACCCTGAAAATAAAAGTTCTCCAAATGCCCTGAAAATTTAATATGATTTTTTCTAGAATATTTAAGAATTATTGGCACTGAGAACACACCAGGGGGCCCCACCATGTGCCCATGAGGGTGGAGGGCGCGCCCACCCCCTGGGCGCGCCCCCTGCCTCATGGACCCCACATGGGCCCCCTCCATTTATTCTTGCACCCACACACTTCGTCTACCTCCAGAAAAAATCACCCACTAGCTCAAACCCGAGTTCTAGCTCATCTTGCTGCCATTTTTGGTCTCCTTGCTCAAAGCTCCATTCACAAAACTGCTTTGGGGGATTGTTCTTCGGTATGTGACTCCTCCAATGGTCCAATTAGTTTTTTTATAGTGCTTTATTTATTGCAAATTTTTGCTACTTAGGTGACCCTGTTCTTGAGCTTGCATGTCAAATTTATTTGGTCCCAAGTAGTTCTATTGCATGATATGGCCTCTAGGCACTTGTTGTAGTAGTTGCTATCAAGCTTGTTGAGTTTAGTTTACTTTTATTTTAAGTTACTAAAATTTTCAGAAATTTTCAGAAAATGATGAAGAGATTTTGAGGGGATCTTCGAGCCGAAGCTCGAAGGATAAGCAAAGTGAAGAGAATAAGATGCCCAAATATAATCTCCCTCGCACGAGGAGGTTCGGCCGTGCGAATGGCCTTGTGATGAATTCTTGAGAGCAGCCGGGATTCTTGATGACTTTTATTATTTGGCTAAGAATGTGGGCCTCATCGACTACCTCCGGGACCAGCGCGAACAGTATCTGCTACTCACTAATATTTTTGTGCAAAATTTTCATTTCCATGCTAGTTCATTTTGTTTTTAAGCTTTCTTCTTGAGTGTTTGAAAAACCTTAAGAAAAAATATTAGTTGTAGCTTTTGGCTAGTTTGCTTTGCATGCTTGTAGTAGTAGTAATAATTAAAAGAAAACCCAAAAAGATTTCTCGTTCTTCTTTTGTTTGTTGGGAGCTTTCCCGTGTAAATAGGTTTGTTTCTTTTCTTTTTCTATGGGGGTCGAGAGGAGAAGACCATGATGAAAATGTTGAGTGGCTCTCATACGCATTATTGTTGATCTAACAAAGAGCCCATATTACCTTGCCTTCTCCCTTGAATTGAATGCTTGCAGATTCCAGCTTAGTCCAATGCACGCGCACTATTATTATTATCCACACTATTCGGTTGTGCAAGTGAAAGGCAATAATGACGATATATGATGGACTGATTGAGATGAGAGAAGATGGTATGAACTCGACCTCTCTTGTTTGTATAAATATGATTAGTTCATCGTTCCTTATTCAGCTTATTATGAATGAAACATTTTTGCAATGACAATTAGAGATTATAGTTGCTCGTGCCATGCTTAATTTTCTAGGAGTTTATAATGGTTTACCTTGCGTGCCAACATGCTATTAAAATGGTTGTGATGCGGTATGATTCGAGTGGCTTGAATTGGCACATGTTCACGCATGTAGTTGAAACAAAATCAACATAGCCTCCACGATATTTATGTTCATGGTGAATTATATCCTACTCATGCTTGCATTCAGTGTTGATTAATTTTAATGCATGTTCATGACTGTTGTCGCTCTCTAGCTGGTCGCTTCCCAGTCTCTTTCTAGCCTTCATTTGTACTAAGTGGGAATACTGCTTGTGCATCCAACTCCATAAACCCCAAAAGTTATTCCATATGAATCCACCATACCTTCCTATATGCGGTATCTACCTTCCGTTCCAAGTAAATTTGTATGTGCCAAACTCTAAACCTTCAAATGAAATTCTGTTTTGTATGCTCGAATAGCTCATGTATCAACTAGGGCTGTCTATATCTTCCATGGTAGGCGGGTTATTCTCAAGAGGAGTGGACTCCGCTCCTCACTCACGAGAAAATGGCTGGTCACCGGGATGCCCAGTCCCATGCTCAAATCAAATCAAAATAATTGCAAGAAAAACTCCACCAGGATTGTTGTTAGTTGGAGGCACCCGTTGTTTTGGGCAAGCCATGGATTGATGCTTGTTGGTGGTGGGGGAGAATAAAATTTACCATTCTACTTGGGAACCGCCTATAATGTGTGTAGCATGGAAGATATCGAGATCTCTCGGTTGTTATGTTGACAATGAAAGTATACCGGTGAGTATGACTGTGACTGGATCTCTTTTACCATGAATTACAATTTCTAGTTAGCCCTTGATCTTCAGAGATGCTTTGCATTTATGTTTTGCGGTCTCAGAAAGTGCTAGCGAGATACCATCTTGTTATATCATATTATTATTGTTTTGAGAAAGTGTTGTCATCCGAGATTTATTATTATTTCTTGCTAGTTGATTATGCCATTGATATGAGTAAATACGAGACCTAAATGTTATTGTGAATATGGTTAGTTCATAATCATTGTTGAAAACTTGAATGTTGGCTTTACATATTTACAACAACAAGAGAAAACAGAGTTTGTAAAAGTTTTTCTTTATCACTTTCAGTTTATCAACTGAACTGCTTGAGGATAAGCAAAGGTTTAAGCTTGGGGGAGTTGACATGTCTCCAACGTATCTACTTTTCCAAACACTTTTGCCCTGTTTTGGACTCTAGCTTGCACGATTTGAATGGAACTAACCCGGACTGACGCTATTTTCAGTAGAATTGCCATGGTGTTATTTTTGTGGAGAAATAAAAGTTCCCGGAATGACCTGAAAATCAACGGAGAATATTTTTGTAATATATAAAAAATACTGGTGAAAGAATCAAGGCCAGGGGGCCCACACCCTGTCCACGAGGGTGGGGTGTGCCTACCCCCTGGGCGCGCCCCCTGCCTTGTGGGCACTCTGGTGCTCCACCGACCTCAACTCCAACTCTATATATTCACGTTCGGGGAGAAAAAAAATCAGAGAGAAGGATTCATCGCGTTTTGCGATACGGAGCCGCCGCCAAGCCCTAATCTCTCTCGGGAGGGCTGATCCGGAGTCCGTTCGGGGCTCCGGAGAGGGGAATCCGTCGCCATCATCATCATCATCATCAACCTTCCTCCATCACCAATTTCATTATGCTCACCGCCGTGTGTGAGTAATTCCATCGTAGGCTTGCTGGACGGTGATGGGTTGGATGAGATTTATCATGTACTTGAGTTAGTTTTATTAGGGTTTGATCCCTAGTATCCATTATGTTCCGAGATTGATGTTGATATGACTTTGCTATGCTTAATGCTTGTCACTAGGGCACGAGTGCCATGATTTCAGTTCTGAACCTATTATGTTTTCATGAATATATGTGAGTTCTTGATCCTATCTTGCAAGTCTATATTCACCTATTATGTGTTATGATCCGGTAACCCCGAAGTGAGAATAATCGGGACCACTCCCGGTGATGACCGTAGTTTGAGGAGTACATGTATTCACTAAGTGTTAATGTTTTGGTCCGGTACTCTATTAAAAGGTGGCCTTAATATCCCTTAGTTTACGTAAGGCCCCCGCTGCCACGGGAGGGTAGGACAAAAGATGTCATGCAAGTTCTTTTCCATAAGCAGGTATGACTATATTCGGAATACATGCCTACATTACATTGATGAACTGGAGCTAGTTCTGTGTCAACCTATGTTATAACTGTTGCATGAGGGATCACATCCGAAATTACTATCCATCACTAATCCATTGCCTACGAGCTTTTCACATATTGATCTTTGCTTAGTTACTTTTCTGTTACCACTGTTACAATCACTACAAAACTGCTACTCTTACTTTTGCCACCGTTACCGTTACTTCCATACTACTTTGCTACTAAATACTTTGCTGTAGATATTAAGTCTTTCAGGTGCGGTTGAATTGACAACTCAACTGTTAATACTTGAGAATATTCTTTGGCTCCCATTGCATCGAATCAATAAATTTGGGTTGAATACTCTACCCTCGAAAACTGTTGTGATCCCCTATACTTGTGGGTTATCACCCGCCACGACCTCCCTAAGTGATAGCAACCGCCCGTACCACTGGCCGAACGGAGGGGGTCGTCCCCACCCCCGCAGCCGATGCGGGCGCAGCTGAATCAAGACCTCGATGGCCTCTTCTGACCCTCGAGCACGTCCAGGCCAAGGTCGAGCCCCGGAGGATACGCAGCGGGGAGACGCGCGCGTCGTCATAGATCGGCACCGCGACGAACTCCACCAGACCGATGGGTGCGGCGGCCTCAATGTCGACGAGCCCACGCTCGGTGTTGGCGGGTGCCTACCTTTTGAGGTCGGCTGCCCTGCCTTTACACGAGAGTTGCGACAAGTCCGTTGGCTGTCCGTTCGCACGTTCAAGCCAGAGATACCTAAGAAGTTCAATGGGAGGCTGAACCCGGCAGAGTTCCCGAGCATATACACCATTGTTGTTCAAGTTGCCGGGGAAGAGATGAGAAGGTGTTTGCCAACTACTTCCCTTTGGCTCTCAAGTCCAACGTGAGGTCTTGGCTGATGCACCTGCCGAAGAACTCCATTTCGTCATGGGCAGACCTGTGCCACGAGTTCATCGGTGCCTTCACTGGTGGCCACCAAGAGCCCGGCAGGCCCAGCGACCAAAAGGAAGGAGAAACTCTCCGTAAGTATTTACAACGATTACGTAAAGTTCATAGCAATATTCCAAATATCCATCCGGCAGCCGTTATAGCAGGCTTCCAGTCCAATGTGAGCAACCGTCGCATTCGTTCTAAGATGAATGTGCGGTTTCCCAAGACTGTGAAGGAACTATACACACTGGTGGATAAGTGTGCTCGGATGGAGGAAGGAAGGAAGTTGCCTGGAGAGGAGGATTGCATCAATGTTGATTCAGAGGATGAATATGAATCAACCAGTCAGAGGAAGGGCAAGAAGCCCAGTAAGAAGCCAAGAGATAAGGCAATGATTACTGTAGAAGGCTCAGGCACACCTAGTACCGGCAAGAAGGCCAAGGCTGAGGCCCCTGGCAAGGAAGTTGCCGCTTGCACAGCCTGCCGGGAAGCCGCCGCCGCTGAGAAAGCTGGGAAAGCCGAGGGGCCGTATTGCAAGATCCATTGGACCATGGGCCATGACCATTAGGAGTGTTACCAGGTTGAGCAGCTTGTCAAGAAACAGAGAGTAGAATATGATAAGTATGACAAGGAAAAAGGTCAGAATGCCACTGGCGGAAAGGGCCGAGGCGGTGAAGCAAATCACCCTAGCAAACCCTTTCGGAACCAAGGAAAACTTGCCAGGGGCCAAGACAAGGAAGTTTGTGATGATGTGAGTGAAGAAGGGAATGAAGAGGAAACCAGTGAGCAGGAATTTCAGAAGGCCATTGACGCCCTATGCATTGATGGGGGTGCATCTTTGCACGCCTCTCAGCTCCAGCTCAAGCGATGGGCATGAGAGATCAATGTCGTGGAGCTAGCGCCAGAGGCCCAGAAGCCGCTCAAATGGCCCGGCATGCCAATCATCTTTGATGAGGAGGATCATCCTGGCCGCACCATCGTGGTAGGATGCTTGCCATTGTTGGTCTCCCCGACAATTCGCAACCTGAAGGTCACAAAGATGTTAGTGGATGGTGGGGTCGGGATGAATCTGATTTCCCCAGCAGTCATCAACAAGCTTCAGATAGGAGAAGAAGAGCTAGAGGTTATCGGCACGTTTCAAGGAGTTAACCCCGGCAGGAGCAATCCTAAAGGGAAGATTACGTTGCTGGTGACGTTTGGGGGAGAACTGAACTACCGGACAGAGAAAGTTGTGTTTGATGTGGTTGATCTCCCCCTTCCGTACAATGGGATTCTTGGACGCACGGCCCTGGCCAAGTTTATGGAAGCATTCCACCATGCTTATAACACACTAAACATTCATGGGCCACTGGGAGTCATCACTATCCCATCAGATGAGAAGGATGCAATTATCTGCGTGGACAAGATGTACCAGGATGCAGTCGCAGCAGAGGCTGCAGCAGCAACAGCTCCTGCCAAGAACAACAAAGGAAAGAAAAGGGATTGTAGGACTTCCGGCAAGGAGTCCGGGAAGCGTGCCCCCTCCGAATGCACGACACCCATTGACGACGTGCCGGAGTGTTCCAATAGCAAGATATCCAAGGTTGCTGCACCCCAAGTAAAGAAGGTCCCGACAGGGCTGGATGGCATTGACGGTAGTTTCACCATCAGCGCCACCCTTGATGACAAATAGGAAAGCGCGCATGTTACCTTCCTGCAGGCGAATATCGATGTGTTTGCCTGGCAACCATCTGATATCCCCGGTGTTCCCACGGAGGTAATCGAGCACCACCTTGCTGTCTGCCCACACGCCCAACCTATCAAGCAGAAAGTACGAAAGCAGGCCTTGGAAAGGGAGCAATTTATTGCTGAGGAAATCAAGAAATTGGAGGTAGCTAGTTTGGTTAGAGGAGTACTGCATCCTACATGGCTAGTAAATCCAGTGGTAGTTCGGAAGGCAAATGGGAAATGGAGGCTTTGCATTGATTTCACAGATCTCAACAAGGCTTGCCCGAAGGACCCATTTCCTTTGCCGCGCATCGACCAGATTGTGGATTCCACTTCATGGTGTGATTTGCTCTCCTTTCTGGACGCGTATTCCAGATATCACCAGATCTTTATGTCCAAAGAAGATGAAGAGAAGACATCGTTCATCACTCCATGTGGTACGTATTGCTTTGTCCGCATGCCATTCAGACTAAAGAGTGTCGGATCCATTTTTGCAAGGACAGTTCAGATTGGTTTTGAGCCACAGTTACACAAAAACATAGAAGCATATATGGATGATATCGTGGTCAAAACCAAGGATAAGACCACCCTTATCCATGATTTGGAGGAAACATTTGCTAATCTGTGCAAGATCAATTTGAAGCTTAATCCGGAGAAGTGTGTGTTTGGTGTCCCCTCTGGCAAGCTGCCTGGTTTCTTCATGTCCCATCGGGGGATTGAAGCTAACCCTGACAAGATCAAAGCCATCGTGCAGATTCAAGCACCAAGGACAGTTAAGGATGTAAGGCGCTTGATGGGATGTGTTGCCGCGCTAAGAAAGATTCATTTCCAAGTCTGTCGAGCGTGCCCTGCCGTTATTTAAAATTTTGAAGAAGGCAAGGCCCATGAAGTGGACCCTGGAAGTAGATGCAGCTCTACAGGAGTTGAAGGCCTACCTATCGTCTGTGCCTACCTTGGTTGCACCTAAACCCCAAGAGTCGTTGTTGCTATACTTGGCGGCAACCAACCAAGTGGTCAGTGCGGCCTTGGTAGCACAGCGAGAAGTAGATGAGGCAGAAAGTGGACACATAACGGCAGAGTCAGAAAAGGACCAGAACAGTAGTGAGCATGACATCAAGAGCAACCCCAAGGATGCAGTAAGGAAGAAAGTTGTCGGTGTACAAAAGTAGGGCCTCTTCTTTTGATCCCCGCATGTCGAGCGGCGTCGTCCATGTGCATGGCGATGGGCCACATGCCGCAAGATCCAGAGACAGAGCTGGGCCCCCCCGGGGCGCCGCAGGCGGTGTGGGACCCTCCGGGGGCGCCGCCGTGCCACCCACGGGTGGCACGATGACCTCCAGGACGCCCACCCCGGCGCCCACAACACGCTCTTCCCAGGTTGTGTGCGGAGAGCAGCATCACCACGCCGGTGACCCTGGACACTGCCGTGGAAAGATTCATCTGTGTCATTCGCGGGATGAAGGAGGCCAGCATACACGCCGGAGTGCTGGCAAAAATGGTGCACAGCCGCTGGGTCGTGACAGAGCTCCTTCTAACGTGGTTATGAGTCGAAGCGCGCCACGGTCCACGCCACCCACGCCAGCAGAAGCTTTGGCGCGCGCGCAGCTGCTCCTCGATTTCCCTCCTGCTGCGGAGAAGCTCGACGAGTGGAGAGCCACTATTTGGAGCCTCATCGGCATCGCCAACAAAGATGAGCCACGGCCGGCGGGGCCCTCAGGCCGGCGCTCCATCGAGCCACTGCACGCCAGCGGTGGAGGGGTCGGAGGCGCCGCGGCCACGGTGCACTCTCCTCCTCCACGCCAGCCACTACGGGTGTCGGTCCGTCGTGATGACGCTTGTGATAACATTTCCATAGCGTCGTCCGACGCACGGACCCACCGTGACCAACGCCAGGTTCTTCGGGACCGAGCCCATGAAGACGCTCGAACCACCATTGAGCGCCGGCGCGATACACACCACTAGTTAGATAGCCAGGCGAGGCCCTCCATGGACCGCCCGGCCCTGGGAGGCTCCGGCGGCCTACCTTACAAGGTGGTTTGCCTCGCCTTTACCTGTGAGCTATGGCACTTCCAGTGGCCGTCCCACCGCATGTTCAAGCCCGATGTCGGCGAGAAGTACAATGGCAACAGTCACCCATCGGAGTTCCTCGGCATCTACACCATCACGATGCAAGCCTCTAGGGCTCGCGACGATAAGGTGCTTGCCAATTACTTCCCATTGGCCCTGAAACCCAATGTGATGTCTTGGTTGATGCACTTGCCGGTGGATTCCATTTCTTCTTGGTCGGACCCGTGTCATGAGTTCGTTGTTGCCTTCACTGGAGGCCACCAAGCTCATGGCCAGGCGAGTGATTTTCATATCATTCTCCAGAAGGAAGGTGAAAACCTGCGCAAGTACATACAAAGGTTCAGTCGAGTGCAATACAACATCCCAGATGTTCACCCTGCCACCATGATCAGCGCATTCCATCAGAATGTGCACAACCGCAAGACACGTGAAGAGATAGTGATGAACAAGGTCAAGGATGTGGCCGAACTTTACGTTCTGGTCGATAGATGCGCTCGGGCAGAAGAGGGGAGGAAGTACCCTGGCGAAGACGCCGGCGCGGAAACCGACTCTATCGACGAAGACACCGCTGCCCCGACGAAGAAGGGTCGGCATCCCAACAGGAAGCGCAAGGGCAAGATCGTGCTTGCGTCGAGGGATCTGATGACACCGCCGCCGCCAAGAAGGCCAAGGCAGACGACCCCGACAAGGAGATTGCCGGGTGCGCCGCTTGCCGGGCCTTAGCGATTGCCGACAAGCCAGGGGGCTCCGACAAGCAGTACTGCAAGATCCACCACACCAAAGGCCACGACCTCCAGAACTGCCGACAAGTCGAGATGCGTGCTGAAAAGCAAAAAGCCAAGTATGAGAGGTGGGAGAAGGAGAAGGGCCAAGATGGCGCTAAAGGATCCGGCAAGAAGCGTGGCGGCCAAGGAGGTCACCGCGACAAGGATAACCAGCAAGAGAGGCCCGCTCGGGGCCGCGACAAGAAGCAGGAAGACGATGATCACGACGAGGACGACGAGTCCGGCGAGCATGAGTTCCAGAAGGCTACAGAGGCCATGTGCGTCGATGGTGGCGCCTCGCTGCATACTTCTCACCGCCAGCTCAAACAGTGGGCGTGTGAGATCACAGCAGCAGAGCCCCCATTCGACGCTCAGAAGCCACTGAAGTGGTCCAGCACGCCCCTCATCTTTGACGCCGAGGACCACCCTGACTGCACAACTGTGGTCGGGTGTTTGCCATTGTTGGTCTCACCAATGATACGCAACCTCAAGGTGAACAAGATTTTGGTTGACGACGGGGCTGGTCTGAACTTGATCTCACCCATTGTGATCAAAAGGCTACAAATTCCTGATGGAGACCTCGAGGAAACGGGCACATTTCATGGGGTCAACCCGGGAAGGAGCCAGCCAAAGGGGAAGGTCACATTGCCTATGACGTTTGGAGGCGAGTTGAACTACAAGACGGAGATGATTGTCTTTGATGTGGCCGAGATCCCCTTGCCCTACAACGGGATCCTCGGCCGCCCGCACTAGCCAAGTTCATGGCGGTGTCACACTACACCTACAACACGCTGAAGATGCCTGGGACGATGACCATCATCACCGTCCCCTCCGACAATAAGTACGCGCTAATATGCACTGACCAACTCTACCGAGAAGCAGTTGCAGTAGCTGCCGCCAAGGCACTTGCTCCTGCCGCTGAAGCCACGAGAGGGAAGAAGGATACCGGCAAGACCTCTCGCACCCACTCCGGCAAGCGCACCTCTTCGGAGTGTTGTGCTACCGTCAAGGACATGCTAGAGAAATCCACCGGCAAGAGCAAGAAATCCAAAGCTGCACCACCAGAGACCAAGAGGGTGTCCGTCAAGGAGGATGGCACGGGAGGGGCTTTCACCATAAGCTCCACCCTCGACAACAAATAGGAAAGTGCGCTCGTCACTTTCTTGCGGGCGAATGTCGATGTGTTTGCATGGCGAGCATCCGACATCCCCAGCCTTCCGAGGGAATTGATTGAGCACCACCTTGTTGTGTGTCCCCATGCGCGACCCGTCAAGTAGAAGGTTAGGAAGCAAGCTTTGGAACGACATGAATTCATCACCGAGGAGATCCGGAAGTTGGAAGCGGCAGGCTTGGTGAGAGGAGTGCTCCATCCGACGTGGTTGGCCAATCCGGTGGTGGTGCGCAAGGCGAACGGGAAGTGGAGGTTGTGTATTGATTACACGGATATCAAGAAGGCTTGTCCTAAGGACCCCTTCCCGTTGCCGCACATTGACCAGATTGTTGACTCCATGGCCGGGTGTGATCTATTATCATTCCTCGACGCCTACTCGGGCTACCACCAAATCTTCATGGCAAAGGAAGACGAAGAGAAGACATCATTCATCACCCCATGTGGTACGTATTGCTTTTTACGGATGCCTTTCGGGTTGAAGAGTGCTGGCTCGACATTCGCAAGGGCGGTCCAAATTGGTTTTGAGCCCCAGCTACATAGAAATATGGAAGCTTATATGGATGACATAGTGGTCAAAACCAAGGACAAGGAGACCCTTGTACAAGACTTAGAAGAGACGTTTGCCAACCTACGCAAGATCAACCTCAAGTTGGACGCTGAGAAGTGTGTATTCGACATTCCGTCCGGCAAACTTCTCGGGTTCTTTGTGTCACAGCGTGGGATCGAGGCAAATCCGGACAAGATCAAGGCTATTGAGCAGATTGAGGCACCCAAGCGGATCACGGATGTGCGTCAGCTCACTGGCTGCATTGCCGCCATGAGCAGATTCATCTCCAAGTCCACTGAGCGTGCCCTTCCCCTTTTCAAGATCTTGAAGAAGGCGGGCCCAATGGAGTGGACCCCAGAGGCCGATGCAGCATTGCAGGATCTAAAGAAATACCTTTCCTCTACACCAATACTGGTTGCACATAAACCACAAGAGCCATTGCTGCTGTATCTGGCGGCGACGAATCAAGTGGTCAGTGCCACGCTAGTGGTGCAAAGGGAGGTCCGTAAATAGGCAGTGGCGACAGCAGGATTGGCGGATGGCGAGCCAGAGATTCCCTCGGCAGGGCCCGATGCCGGCATGGCAAGGCCCCCGGCGGAGTCTAACGCTATCAGGAGAGGCCCCATGCAATCAAATGAGGTGGTGCAGAAGAAGAAGATGATGCAGCACCCGGTTTACTTTGTCAGCTCCCTCCTGCAGGGGGCTAGGTCAAGGTACTCTGGTGTGCAGAAATTGCTCTTCGGCCTCCTTATGGCCTCGAGGAAGCTGCACCACTACTTCCAAGCACACGAAATCACCGTCGTCACCCGCCTCCCATTACAACGGATACTGCACAACCTAGACACAACCGGAAGGATTGTGGAGTGGGCCTTGGAGCTTTCGAGCTTTGGTTTGAAGTTTGAAAGTACTTCGACAATCTAGAGCAAAGTCTTGGAAGAGTTCATTGCAGAATGGACCTTAACGCCTGACGAGGAAATCCAGGAGACCACCCTCCCCGGCAAGGAAGCAAGTCGCAACTGGATCATGTACTTTGACGGGGCGACGATGCTGGTGTGCTGCTCGTCGCACCCACCAGAGAGCACCTCATGTATGTAATCCAGATGCACTTTCCCAGGGAGATGTCCACCAACAACACTGCTGAGTACGAGGGGTTGCTTGCCGGCGTCAGGATCGCGGTGGACCTCGGGGTCAAAAAACTCATCATCAGGGGCGATTCACAGCTTGTCGTCAAACAAGTTAACAAAGATTATCAGAGCCATTGATGGAGGCCTACGTAGATGAGGTGAGGAAGCTGGAGGAGCGCTTTGACGGTATACAAGCGGATCACGTTCCACGAGCGGAGAACAACATCGCCGATTACCTGTCAAAGCGCGATGCATTCAAGCTACCTGTGGAACCAGGTACCTTTTTGCTTCGGTTAACTCAACCATCCATCAAACCATCAACGGAGCAGAACAAACAGAGGAAATCAGGCCCCAGCAAGTACTTTCCCGCTGAGCCCCCAGGGGCCACCGGCAAGGGTCTTGCCGTGGATTCTGAGCCTGCCGAGGAGTGACTGATTCCGATGGGCCGTCAAGCCCTGGCCGTAGAGACGGCCGCTCCCATGGCAGAAGAAATGCCTTTGGTCCTTGCCGTCGAGCCCCAGGCTCCGGCATGGGCATAACATACCATCCTATTCCTCCAAACAGGGGAGCTTCCCGAGGAGCAGGAAGAAGCAGAGAAAGTAGCCCGTCGGTCTGCCATGTATCAGTTCGTCGATGACGTCCTGTATAGGAAGAGGCCGAGCGGTGTGAAATTGAAGTGCATTCCCCAGGAGGAAGAACTGGAGCTATTGGCGGAGATACACGGAGGCATATGTGGCTCCCACATAGGGTCGAGGGCCCTTGCCGGCAAGGCATTCCGGCAAGGTTTCTTCTGGCCCACTGCCCTCCAGGATGCAACAGCACTAGTAACCAAGTGTGAAGCGTGTCAGTTCCATTCAAAGAAGCTTCATCAACCAACCCAAGTCCTTTAAACAATTCCTCTTTCCTGGCCATTCTCGGTCTGGGGGCTCGACATCCTGGGCCCTTTCCCCCGCGCTCACGGGGGATTTGAGTACTTGTACGTTGCGATTGACAAGTTCACAAAGTGGCCAAAGGTGGAAGCAGTGAGGAAGGTGACCGCGCAGTCAGCCATCAAGTTCTTCAAGGGGCTAGTGTGCCGTTTTGGTGTGCCAAACAGAGTCATCACCGACAACGGCACGCAGTTCACAAGCCACACCTTCATGCAATACATCCAAGACCTCGGCAGTAGGGTCTGTTTCGCTTCCATGGCACACCCACGGAGCAACGGCCAGGCGGAGAGGGCAAATGCCGAAGTGTTGCGAGGCCTGAGGATAAAGACTTTTGACAGGATGCACAAGAGTGGAAAGCGCTGGATTGATGAGTTGCCGGTAGTTCTTTGGTTGATCAGAACAACACCAAATCGAGCCACCGGCCAGACACCCTTTGCCCTAGTATATGAGGCAGAAGCAGTTCTCCCCACGGAACTCATATACGGGTCACCTCGAGTGCTCGCTTACGACGAGCTTGAGCAAGAGCAATTGCGGCAAGATGACGCAACGCTCCTTGAGGAAGATCGTCTTCGGGCGGCTGTGAGAGCAGCACGCTACCAGCAAGCCTTGCGCCACTACCATAGCCGTAAGGTTCATGCTCGAAGCTTTGAGGAAGGCGACCTTGTTCTTCGTCGCATTCAGTCGGCCAAGAATTCCAAGTTGACGCCAAAGTGGGAAGGTCCTTATCGGATAATACGAGTCACCAGGCCTGGCGCAGTCCGCCTGGAGACCGAATATGCAATTCCAGTGAGCAACTCCTGGAACATTGAACATCTTCGCAAGTTTTAACCATAAGGCGCGGTTGTCGGGCCCCCCGGCAACCCACCTTTTGTACAAGCCTTGTCAGCAAGGCATGTAACCCTCTGTATGAAGCTAGGCGTAGACCTTGAGCATAAATAAATGAAGGCTGGCACCCTAAGTTTTAGCATGCATGCTAGGTTAAGTCTCTCCCTCGGTTAGGCTTGATAGTGCATAGCGGTGACTAACCCCTAGCCTAGAGGTCGAGTGTGCGTCTTTCTATCTTCTTTGGTTCGTAGGGCACGTGGACACTTCTGCTGAGCCACTTGGGAGAGATAAAACGAACCGGCGCTCCAGCCCTGCAAGCCGAGACTGCCGGGGGCTGAAGACACAAGGATCTAACCACGGCAAGCCAAAGTTGCCGGGGGCTGCAGATTCAGATAAGTCTTTCATCCCCTATTGTGCATTTCCGTATGGAACTGGGACAAATGAAACCTCGTTTTGCTCCAAGACCACCGTACTCCCCCTTCTTCTTGTACCCAAGTCCCCGGGACAGAACCAGGTCGTAGACGAGGTGGCAAGGAAATAAACGAAGGGCCTAACTCTACTTCACCCTTGCCTCCGCCAAAAGCGTGAGAATGGTCGAGTGAAGTCAGGGGACGGCAAGGCCTATTGCTGAGCGACAATGTTTATCTTAAAATAACAAGGATTCATTCCTTGGCGTGGGCCTCGCTCACGCACAAAGAACCCGGCAAGCACCCTTTCTCATTAAAAACATCCCATACAGGTACAGTTCATACGGAATTAAAAACATGAGCAAGGGGATTACAAGTCTTAAAATTAACAAGTGCCCGCAGGCTTACAAACTAAAAAAGAAGAAGATAAGATGCCCATAATCCCTTTCTTGTCCCTCTCCTTAGAAAGCGGAACAAGGTGGCGGGAGGGAAAAAAGAGCGCCTAGGCAAGGTACGAGGAGCAGAAGGCACCAAGAGAACATCTTGGTGCCAGGAAAGGAGATGGAAGACGAGGCAGCAGACCGGCAATACGTGACGATGGCATATGTGCCCGCGTACTCTGAGTTAATGGTCGCCATCTGTTTTCTTCGCCTTCTCTGGCCCTCCTACGCCGGCCGCCCAAGGAGACGATGGGGATCGCCCCGATGGAGAGCTTGACGAGGAAGGCCCTCGGCAGGTCTCGCGGCGTAGGGCGGGGAGACGCGGTCAGTCAGAGACGAGGTCGATGTGACCTCGCTCGACGCTCTCGTCGTCGCTGTCGCTACCCTCGTCATCACTCCTGCTTGAGGAGGGATCTTCATCGTCAGAGGAGCTCTCCACACAGCACTTTAGGAAAGTTCCAAGATCTCCAAAGACCTTGATGGAGAGCAGGCCGCCCTCCATTAACTTGAAGTAAAGGAAAAGCCCCGCCGTCAGGCTGTGGATGCGAGTGAACGTCTTGCAGCTGCGGCGGAGGTACATGACGTGAGGAGCGGGGAAGTCGATGTCGACCCGCGTGCCGCCGTTCCCGCAGCCCCTCATGTGCAACCTGAGGGTCTGGGGTGGATCCAGCTCCATCTCCCAAGAAAATGGGGTAGGGAACGGAGGCAGCGACATGGTGGCCGGCGCAGCCTGATGAAGAACTCGCGGGGCTGGTCCTCGATGTGGCCCTCCATCGGGGAAGCATCGCTGGCGGAGGCAAGGCCGGTGCGCCACCCCGTCCCCCTCTCCCCCGAGTGCCACAGCGACCCCAGCCTCACCCCCTCCCCCTTCCTCTCGTGGCCGGCTCCGCCACCACGAGCTCTTGGGGAGGAGGGATGCGATGTCGAGCAGCAACCCTCACCGCCACCATCGAAGGGCCAGCGCCTCCTCTCACCATGGTGGGTAGAAGAAAGGAGTGGAGGTGGAAGAGGATGGATGCTAAGAGAATGTGGGATGACATCCCCTCCTCCTCCTTATAAAGGGGCAAGGTCAAGGCTCGGCCGCCCACCCAAGCAATCCAGCCACCGGAGGCGCAGGAAATCAGGACCGACCCGCTGCCCCAATCAGCGACGACCCGGTTTCCCGCCTCCACAACCTGCCACATGCATGGGGGACACGTGGCGAGCAAGCAGAATTGAGGGACGGGTGAGGCGACTGTTTCCCACCCCGTGATCATGGGGGACTGACGCCTTGAAGACCACGACCCGAGTCCGCCCTAGTAACTTAGCCGCGCCTCTGTGCCTTCCTCTTTTTATGGGGAAACCGCGAGCCGCCTCTTTACCACGACATGATGCATGCATGCGGAAACTGCCCCACGCATGACCCCCACGTCACGCATGACCCTCCACGTCGCGCGTTCAACGCAGGTCGTGGGGAAGCGCAGCGGACGAGAAGTTACTATGGTAAAATCCGCCTCACCTGCCCGCGCACCATTCTGGGCCTAGCCCAACAATGCAGCGCGCTTATTTGTGGCCCAGGCTCGGGGGCTCCTGTCGGTGTACAAAAGTAGGGGCTCTTCTTTTCACCCCTTTACTTGTGCACGGGCAGTCAGGGCCGCGCGCCACAGCCACACTTAGTAGGGCAGAGGAGGGAAGCCGGGGAAAAGCCAATGCATGAGACAACCAAGGCAACGCCAAGACCAGAAGCGCAGGAGAGCAAGAGGGCGAGGTGGATTCCCTCGGCAAGATCCTTGCCGAGGCGGCCCCAGCAGCCCCGACAAGAGCCTTGCCGGGGCAACTTGCCTGACGCCAACGAAGCGAGCCACCCTTGAGCCCAAGGGTTCCAAACACCGCCAACAACTACATTGGGACCAGGGCTCGGGAGGCACCTCCATAGTGGCATGCAGATCTTTGTGAAGACCATTAATACTCAAGGTCAGATGAGAACCAGAAGACGGCAACCCTTGGTAGGATCCTAGCTAAGGAAATCCACAAGACCCCCGGCAAGACTCTTGCCGGGGACGACTGCAACGCCATGGCAAGACCCTTGCCGGACCCCCGGCAAGGCCCTTGCCGAGGGCATCAGTAGGGCCACAGCCAGGCCTGCACCTGCCAAGACTCCACCGCCATCTCCATGCAGCTGTCAGCTCAACCAGTTGAGCAGGCGCTTGCGTGGCGTCGTGCGGCCTCTACACCGACCCAGCAAGCTCCTGCGTGGTGGCATGCAAGTCTTCCTAAAGGCTCCACCACCGCGCCAGCCCAGCAGCCGCGGACGTGTGTCGAGGCCAGGTGAGGCGGCGACAATTGGGACGTGATTCCTTGCCATCCCCGATAAAGCAAGGAGGGCACGTCGGCAGCGCATTGAATGCGTTTGTCCGATGGTCCCAGAGGATAGGCTCATCGACTGTAGACCTTTCCACCTCATGTGTGCCACTGTGGCAACCCCTTTTTTTCCTATAAAAGGAGGCCCGAGGCATACTGGAGAGGGATTTAGCTCTTTTGGGCAAAGTTGCACCCCGTAGCTAGATCAAGAACACAAAAACACTCAAATACATCCACCAAAGCAGGACTAGGGTATTACGCATCTTCGCGGCCCAAACCTGGGTAAACGATCCGCGTGCTTCCTGTCATACGCGCTCTTTGCACAACCTCGCGCTCACCTACCGTAGAAGGGATCCAAGTGACCCCATAGGTGTCGTTTCCACCGACAAAAGTGGTGTAGCACCCAGTGTACTTCGTAAGCTCCTTGTTATAAGGGGCTAGATCGAGGTACTCTGGCATGCAAAAGCTAACCTTTGGTCTCGTTATGGCCTGAAGGAAACTGAGCCACTACTTCCAAGCCCATGAGATCATGGTTGTCACTCATTTTCCATTGCAAAGGATACTCCAAAACCCTGAGGCTACCGGCAGAATAGTGGAGTGGGCTTTGGAGTTATCAATCTTTGGTTTGAAGTTTGAGAGCACATAAACTATTCAGAGCAAGGCACTGGCAGAGTTTATTGCTGAATGGATGCCCACCCCTGATGAGGAAGTGACAGAGACAGCTATCCCCGGCAAGGAATCGCCCCAAGAATGGATTATGTATTTTGATGGTGCTTTTTCCCTACAAGGTGCAGGGGCTGGCGTGCTTCTTGTTGCCCCCTCCGGGGAGCACTTGAAGTACATCGTCCAAATGGACTTTGCCCGGGAAGAAGCCACCAACAATACATTTGAGTATGAAGGGCTCCTTGCCGGGCTCAGAATTGCAGTGGAATTGGGAATCAAGAAGCTGATCATACGAGGAGATTCACAGCTTGTGGTGGGAGAAGTCAACAAGGATTATCAAAGCCCATTGATGGAAGTATACGTCAAGGAAGTGAGGAGATTGGAGGAGCACTTTGACGGGTTGCAAACAGAGCATGCACCCCGTGCGGAAAACAGCATAGCTGATCACCTGTCAAAGTGTGTTGCGCAGAAGCTTCCTGTGGAACCAGGAACTTTTGTTCTCCGTCTCTCTCAACCCTCTGTATCGCCAGCCACAATGGCTCGGAAAAGGAGAAAGTTGGACTACGGTAAGCTTCTCCCGGTCAAGCCATCCGCTCCCGGCAGGGACCCATCCAGAAACAACTCCTCACAGCCTGCCGGACCACCCCCTCCAGCCGGGCCTATGGGCCCCGCGAACGATGTTGGTGCTCCCGCAGCAGAGGAGGTGCCGCTAGTCCTCGTTGCCGAGCCCCAGGCTCCAACTTGGGCAAGGCACATCATTCGCTTCCTCCAAACCGGAGAACTTCCCGGCGACCAAGATGAAGCTGAGAAAGTAGCCCGGAGGGCCAGCATGTATCAATTTGTCGATGACACTCTATATAGAAGGAGGCCCAAACGGTCTGAAATTGAAGTGTGTCTGCCGGGAAGATGGAAAGGAACTACTGGCTGATATTCATAGAGGAATGTGCGGCTCACACATTGGATCAAGGGAATTATTTGGGAAAGCATTCTGGCAAGGATTCTATTGGCCCACAGCCCTCCAAGATGCGGTAGATCTCGTCACAACATGTGAAGCCTATCAGTTCCATTCCAAGAGAAAACACTTGCTTGCCCAAGCCCTTCAGACAATCCCTTTATCATGGCCATTTTCGGTCTGGGGGCTCGATATCCTCGGCCCCTTCCCCTGACCAATCGGGGGCTTTGAATTCATGTTCGTCGCTATGGACAAGTTTACAAAGTGGCCGGAAGTGACTGCTGTGAGAAAGGTGACTGCTTACTCAGCTGTCAAGTTCTTGAAAGAATTGGTGTGTCGTTTTGGAAGTTCCGGCAAGGATCATCACCGACAACGGCACCCAATTCACGAGCCACGCCTTCATGCAATATGTTCGTATCCTCGGATGCAAGATCTCATTCGCCTCTGTGGCACCCTGATACGTCTCCAACATATCTACTTTTTCTCATGATTTTCCTCTTGTTTTGGACTCTAATTTGCATGATTTGAATGAAACTAACCCCGGACTGACGTTGTTTTCAGCAAAACTACCATGGTGATGTTTTTGTTGAGAAATAAAAGTTCTCGGAATGGAACGAAACTTTTTGAGGATTTTTATATCAATAAAGAGAGTTTATGGAGCCAAGACCTGCTGGAGAGGCGCACCTGGGTGGGCACAACCCACCAGGGCGCGCCCAGGTGGGTTGTACCCACCTGGTGGCCCTGCTGATACTATGAATTCACATATTTCCAGACAAATCGGGTAGAAAGAATTATCGCTATCCATGAGACGGAGCCACCGCCAGGCCCTGTTCTTCCTCGGGAGGGCAGATCTGGAGTCAGTTTGGGGCTCCGGAGAGGGAGATCTTCGATCTTCGTCATCACCAACCTATCTCCATCATCAATTCCATGATGCTCCCCACTGGGAGTGAGTAATTACTTCATAGGCTCGCTGGTCGGTGAGGAGTTGGATGAGATTCATCATGTAATCGAGCTAGTTTTGTTAGGGCTTGATCCCTAGTATCCACTATGTTCTTAGATTGATGTTGCTATGACTTTGCCATGCTTAATGCTTGTCACTTTGGGCCCGGGTGCCATGATTTCAGATCTGAACCGTTTATGAATTCATCATTATATCCATGTTTTAGATCCGATCTTGCAAGTTATAGTAACCTACTACGGTTATGATCCGACAACCCCAGAGTGACAACAACCGGGCCCACTCCTGGTGATGACCGTAGTTTGAGGAGTTCATGTATTCACTATGTGTTAATGCTTTGTTCTGGTTCTCTATTAAAAGGAGGCTTTAATATCCCTTAGTTTCCAATATGGACCCCGCTGCCACGGGAGGGTAGGACAAAAGATGTCATGCAAGTTCTTTTAATAAAGCACGTACTACTATTTATGAAATACATGCCTACATTATATCGATGAACTGGAGCTAGTGTCATATCGCTCTAGGTTATAACTGTCTCATGATGAATATCATCCAACAAGTCACTGATCCAATGCCTACGAATTTATCCTTATTGATTTTGCCGCGTTACTATTGCTATCATCATTGTTACACTTGCTACAAATTACTGCTATCACTGTTACTGTTACCGTTACTGCTATCACTACTATGAAAACTATCAAACTACTTTGCTACTGATCACTTTGCTGCAGATAATTAATCTCCAGGTGTGGTTGAATTGACAACTCAGCTGCTAATACCTTCAAATATTCTTTGGCTCCCCTTGTGTCGAATCTATAAATTCGGGTTGAATACTCTACCCTAGAAAATTGTTGCGATCCCCTATACTTGTGGGTTATCAAGACCTTTTTCTGGCGCCGTTGCCGGGGAGCATAGCTATATTTGTTGAGTCACTTGGGATTATTATCATATTATCACTATGAAGAATATGAAGGATCCATAGACTAAGATTTATCCCTCTAAGACGAGGGGAGGTAAGGAACTGCCATCCAATTCTACTTTAGATTCACCTTCTGTTATGAGTAAATTTCCAACACCACCACATGCTATAAATTTTGATATGTCTCAAGTTATTGATGACGCTACTTATACTATGAATGATGCTAGTACCTTGCTTGATAATGATGATGTGCCACTTGGTGAATTTCTTGATAGACAAATTACTAGAGTTATACAACATAATGTTGTCGAATCTGATGATGATCTTGAAACTGAAACTCCTGAAACACCTGCTAGAATTAGCCTTCCTAGATATGAATTGCCTAAGATACCAGAAGGTTATGTTATGAGTGAAGAAGCAACTAGAGATATTCTTGCTTGTAATGATAGAGATGATCTAGAGAAGTTACTACACAAGTATAAAGAAAACTCTTTGAATGATAGAATGAAATGTGATCCTAAGTTTGCTACTTCACCTATGTGTATTGCTGATAAGGATTATGAATTCTCTGTCGACCCAGAGTTAATTGCTTTGGTTGAATCTGATCCTTTCCATGGTTATGAAACTGAAACTGTTGTCGCACATATTACTAAGTTGAATGACATAGCCACCCTTTTTACTCATGATGAGAAAACTCGTTATTACTTTATTCTCAAATTATTTCCTTTCTCATTAAAGGGTGATGCTAAAGCTTGGTACAATACTCTTGCTCCTGTTTGTGTGCGTAGTCCCCAGGATATGGTTTATTACTTCTCTAAAAATTATTTTCCTGCTCATATGAAACAAGCTGCCTTACAGGAAATATTTAACTTTGTGCAAACTAAAGAAGAGAGTCTCCCACAAGCTTGGGGGAGGCTTTGCCAGCTACTTAATGCTTTGCTTGATTATCCTCTTAAGAAAAATGAAATACCTGATATCTTCTATAATGGACTAACTGATGCTTCTAGGGACTTCCTAGATAGTTGTGCTGGTTGTGTTTTCAGGGAACAAACTATTGATCAAGCTGAGGAATTATTGAATAAAATATTGAAAAATTATGATGATTGGACTATTCTTGAACCACCGCCTAAACCCACTCCGAAGAAGAGGGGTATATTATATCTCAGCCCCGAAGATTTCCAAGAGGCAATGAAATCTATGAAGGAAAAAGGTATTAAAGTTGAGGATGTTAAAAATTTACCTCCTATTGAAGAAATACATGGTATTAATACACCACCAATGCCTAATGTGGTAGAGGTAAATTCTCTTATGAAGTCTAATGAAAATGATAATCCTCACAATATGCATCCTAGTCAATGCCTTTATGAGTTTGAAAACTATATTTGAATACAAGATCACTTCAATGCAAAAGTTATGAAACAATTGAAATACAACTCCGATATGATTGCTCACTTGAGTGACTTGTTATTTAGAATATCAAATGATGTTAGAGGTGTTGGAAAACATGCTTCTATGGTTCAAACTCAATTAGAACAAGTTGCTAAATATCAAAGAGAATTACTAGATGAAATGAATCATAATAGGCATGACTTTGCTGTTAGAGTTGCAACTAGAGGAGGTAAAATGACTCAGGAACCACTTTATCCCTAGGGACACCCTAAAAGAATTGAACAAGATTCACAAAGAGCCAACACTAGTGCACCTAGTCCTTCTAAAAATAAAAAGAATAATGATAGGACTTTGCACACCTCTAGTGAACCTAAAATAGAGAAACCTCCTGATAATGATAATGAAGTTTCTATCTCTGATGCTGAAACTCAATATGGTAATGAACACTCACCTAATGATAATGAAAAAGATAATGATGAGGTTCATGAAGACTCTCAACCAACAATGATAAAGAACCAGATAATGATGTTGAGATAGAACCACATGTTGATCTTGATAACCCACAATATAAAATTAAAGATATGACAAAAGAGACTTTGAGGCTAGGAAACATGGTAAAGAAAGAGAACCGTGGGTTCAAAAACCTATGCCTTTCCCACCAAAGTCAACTAAAAAGAATGATGATGAAGAATTTGAACGCTTTGCTGAAATGCTAAGGCCAGTATTTTTGCGTACTCGCTTGACTGATATCTTGAAAATGCCTCCTTATGAAAAATATATGAAAGACATCATCACAAATAAGAGAAAAATAACGGAAGATGAAATCTGCACTATGCTTGCTAATTATACTTTTAAAGATGGAGTACCTAAAAAACTTGGAGATCCGGGAATACCGACTATACCTTGCTCTATCAAAAAGAATTATGTGAAAACTGCTTTTGTGTGATTTAGGAGCTGGTGTTAGTGTTATGCCTTTTCTCTTTATATAAAAGACTTGACTTGAATAAACTCACACCTACTGAAATATCTTAGCAAATGGCTGACAAATCAACTGCCATGCCTATAGGTATCTGTCAGGATGTGCCCGCTGTTGTTGCTAATGTTACTATTTTCACTAACTTTGTTATACTTGAGATGCCGGAGGACGACAACATGTCGATTATCCTTGGTAGACCCTTTTTGAATACTGCAGGGGCTGTTATTGATTGCAATAAAAGCAAGGTCACTTTTCATATCAATGGTAATGAGCATACAGTGCACTTTCTGAAGAAACAATTCCAAGTGAATGGTATTAATGTTGTTGAAAAATCTCTGACAATCACTATTGGGAGTTTTCAAATACCTCTACCTACTATCAAAAAGAAATATAAAATGTTTATTGTTGGGGAAATGCAAATCCCCATTGAGGTAACTTAGTGATTTACGAAAGTTCTTCAGTTTCTTGCTAACCGAAAGTGGTTGTTAATTAGGCTTGATCAACCTTATTAATGAATCATTTTTGAACAGTATGAAGTTGATGAATTTAGTAAGCACTACTTTCTGTTCCTACCTTTTATTCTCTATTTTTATTAGTTAAATAAAATAAAATGCCATGTTTGTTTTCTGGATTTCCTGTGCAATAAAAAATGACCTAGAAATAAATGTTCTCAGAAAGCCCTGAAAATTTTATATGATTTTTTTCTTGAATATTTAAAAGTTTTTGGTGCAAAAATAACCAGAGGGGGGTGCACCAGGTGGGAACAACCCACCTGGGCGCGCCAACACCCCTTGGCGTGCCCTGGTCCCCATGTGGGCCCCTCACTTATCTCTTCGTCCCACATTGTCACCTACCTCCAGAAAAAATCACTCTCTCTCTCTCTCCCATGTTCTTGCTCATTTTGCTGCCAATTTCGACCTCTTTGGTCGAAGCTCCATTTCTGAAACTGTTTCGGGAGATTGTTGCTTGGTATGCGACTCCATCATTTGTCTAATTAGTTTTTGTTTTAGTGGTTTATACTTTGAATAATTAGCTACTCTTGGTGCTGCTGTAGATATGCTTGCATGTTGAATTCCCAGTGTTCTAAGTTGTTTGAATGCTTGCTATGGCCTCTATGTATCCCTATGAGTAGTTGCTCTTAGTTTGGTGAAGTTTTGTTGGAAAAATTTTGTGAACGAAAAATTCAGATTTTGTTCATAGGAAAAATTGTACGCACAAATGAATATCTTTAGGAAATATGGCTCAAGGAAGAACTCTAAGGGTGTTATTGGGGAGTCTTCTGACAATGATCTCCACCCTCGGAGGTTGACAGAGGTAAGGCCGTGTGAATGGCCGCACATCCCGTTCCTGCAAGAAGCTGGAATTCATGAGGAGTTCATGCAATTCATTGCCAATGCCGGTCTCACCGACTTCATCGCAGATGAGTGTGACCAGCACCAAATCCTCACAAATATGTTTGTTAAAAGCTTTACTTTCTTGCCTAGAAATAATCCTCCTGAAGTGAGCTTTGATTTATATGCTGAAAATCATCAGATGCCACTTACTGAGTTTTGTGACGTATGCTTGATCCCTTCTGACTGGAGCTTGGCCGAGCCTAGGACGACTGAGTTTGAGGATTTTTGTTGCACTTTGACAGTGGGTGATGAGAGGAGAGTGTCAGCCATCACTGCCAATGGTTTACATTTTCTTGCTGTTCATTACTTTGCATATTTCATTACCAAATGCTTGCTTGCTAGGGAGAAGGTGGGTGCACTTAGTTCACCAAACCTTGCTGTTTTATGTCATGCAATTGAGGGAGACAACACGTATAGCTTGGGAGCTATCGTGGCTTGTCGCCTACACCTTAATAAATCCCAGGGTAAAATACATGGTGGGATTTATGCTACTCGTTTGGCGGCTCACTTTGAGGTTCAGATACGCCCTCATGATTACCCTCTGACTAAGGTTTACCTAGACTGTGTAGCCATGGATCACCATCACTTTCTTGCACATGATCATCTTGACATTGCCATTCCTTATAACTTGGTCTATAACATTGACACTCGTGATGTTATTCCCTTGCATGCACCTGCTTTGATTGACTCTATTGCCAGGGGCGGATAACGGATTATGCCTGCACACATCCTCGCCTACTAGAACGCTCAGGCTACTGCTGAGGCTGCACAGGCACCTCCACAGTGGGATCAGTGGATGCCCGCTCCTCAGTACCCAGACTACTACCCTCCAGGCTACTGATTCACTACCAACTTAGGCGAAAAGCCTAAGCTTGAGGGAGTACGTGTTTCTCACCGACATTATATTCATGCTCACATATCATTCTATCTGTCGGTGTTCACACTTTTTCATTGTACCATCCATGCTTGTATTTATTTTCTTGCTTTCTTCTCGTGTCTTTGAAATACTTTAGAAAAAATAATAATAATTAGTTGTAGTAATTTACTTTCTATGCATGCTTAGTAGTAGCACTAAAAAGAAAATCCAAAAATATTTCCTTGTTCTTCTTTTGCTTGTTGGGAGCTTTCCAATGTAAATAGTTTTTCTCATTTTTGTTTGCTTGTTGAAGAAAAACCAAAAACTCCAAAAATATTTCAATATGTTTCTCTGAATTTCCTTTCTTTTATTCGAGTTGTACTAGGGGAAGACCACGATGAAAATGTTGAGTGGCTCTCATATGAATAACTGTTGAACTAATAAGAGCCCATTTTACCTTGTCTTCTCCAGTTGAATAAAATGTTTGCAGCTTCCAGCTTAGTCCATGGCACTCTTGCACTATTATTATTTTCATATCATTTTGTCATGCAAGTGAAAGGCAATAATGATGATATTCGATGAGCTGGCCGTGGCAAGGAGAAACTGGTATGAACTCAACTTGTCTTGTCTGTGTAAATATGTTTAACCTAGTGCCCATGTTCAGCCCATTATGATTAAACATGTTTGCAATGACAATTAGAGATTATAGTTTCTCATGCCATGCATAAGTAGCTGGGAGTTAATAATGATTTATCTTGGATATCAACATAGCGTTAAAATGATTGTGATGTAGTATCATGATATGGTATCCTCCTCTGAATGTTCGAGTGGCTTGACTTGGTACATGTTCATGCATGTAGTTGAATCAAAACCAACATAGCCTCTATAATGTTTATGTTCATGGTGTTCATATCCTACTCATGCTAGTGTCCAATGTTACTTATGCATTGTTGGTTTTGATTGCTGGTCATGATCGTTGTTGCTCTCTAGCTGGCCGCTTCCCAATCTTAAAATTGCTAGCCTTCGCCTGTACTAAGTGGGGATTCTGCTTGTACATCAAAAACCTTGAACCCAAAGTTATTCCAGATGAGTCCACCATACCTACCTATCTACGGTATTACCCTACCATCCTGAGTAAATTTGCATGTGCCACCTCTAAAAACTTCTAAAAAATTATCCGTTTTGTGTGCCTGGATCATTCATGGAACGACAGGAGGTGGTTGATATCTTCTGTGCTAAGCATGTTATCCTCAGGTCGAGTGTTTATTCACTCCCCATCGCACGAGGAAATGGGCGGTAATAGGGATGCCCACTCCCAAACTACAAAATACAAAAAGAGTTCATCTCTTACATAATCAAACAAAAACTCCCAATGGAGTCAAAACCTTTACTTTCCGCTTGGGGACCGCCACTAGTGTGCTTAGCATGGAAGATGTTGATAACTGATGGTCGTGAAGTGAATAAGAAGGGTGCATGTCTCACAATATCATTTATCTCTGTTTCAAAAATTGAGCTCTGGCACCTCTGCAAATCACTGCTTCCCTTTGCGAAGGGACCTTCTATTTACTTTTATGTTGTGTCATCACCTTCTATAAACAAGCGCCAAAAACTGAGTAGAGCACAGCAGTCATGATTTAGGCATTGTGTATAGCTAATGTTGGGTGCATCATGACTGGATCTTTTCTACCATGAATTACAATGTTTAGTCGCTGCTTTAACTTTGGAGGTGCTCTGCATTTATGTTTTGCGGTCTCAGAAAGAGCTAGCGAGATACCATTATTGTCATATTATTTCATGGTTGTTTTGACAACTTGTTGCTGTTTGCGATATCTTATTATTGCTCGCTCGCTGATTATGTCATTGATATGAATCATTATAATCTTTAAGAGTTATTGTCGACATGGTTAATTATAATGCTGGCCGAAAACGTGGCTGCTGTTTAAGCTTATTTATGCAAACAAGAGCAAAAGAGTTCATAAAAGTTTTTCTTTCTCACTTTCGGTTTATCAACTGAATTGCTTGAGAACAAGCAAAGGTTTAAGCTTCGATGCGTTGATACGTCTCCAAAATATCTACTTTTTCTCACGCTTTTCCTCTTGTTTTGGACTCTAGTTTGCATGATTTGAATGAAACTAACCCCGGACTGACGTTGTTTTCAGCAGAACTACCATGGTGTTGTTTTTGTGCAGAAATAAAAGTTCTCGGAATGGAACAAAACTTTTTCAAGATTTTTATATCAATAAAGAGAATTTCTAGAGCCAAGACCTGTCGGAGAGGGGCACCTTGGTGGGCACAACCCACTAGGGTGCGTCCCCTCTCCTAGCACGCCCAGGTGGGTTGTACCCACCTGGTGGCCCCGCTGACGACCCCCAGATACTATAAATTCACATATTTCCAAAAAATTAGGGAGAAAGAATTATCACGATCCACGAGATGGAGCCGTCGCCAGGCCCTATTCTTCCTCGGGAGGGCAGATTTGGAGTCCGTTTGGGGCTCCGGAGAGGGGGGGTCTTCGATCTTCGTCATCACCAAGCTATCTCCATCACCAATTCCATGATGCTCCCCACCGGGAGTGAGTAATTCCTTCGTAGGCTCGCTGGTCGGTGAGGAGTTGGATGATATTCATCATGTAATCGAGTTAGTTTTGTTAGGGCTTGATCCCTAGTATCCACTATGTTCTTAGATTGATGTTGCTATGACTTTGCCATGCTTAATGCTTGTCACTTTGGGCCCGGTTACCATGATTTCAGATCTGAACCGTTTATGAATTCATCATTATATCCATGTTTTAGATCCGATCTTGCAAGTTATAGTCACCTACTACGGTTATGATCCGGTAACCCCGGTGTGACAACAACCGGGCCCACTCCTGGTGATGACCGTAGTTTGAGGAGTTCATGTATTCACTATGTGTTAATGCTTTGTTCCGCTTCTCTATTAAAAGGAGGCCTTAATATCCCTTAGTTTCCAATATGGACCCATTGCCACAAGACGGTAGGACAAAAGATGCCATGCAAGTTCTTTTAATAAAGCACGTATGACTATTTATGGAATACATGCCTACATTATATCGATGAACTGGAGCTACTGCTGTATCGCTCTAGGTTGTAACTGTCTCATGATGAATATCATCCAACAAGTCACCGATCCAATGCCTACGAATTTATCATTATTGATTTTTCTGCGTTACTATTGCTATCATCATTGTTGCACTTGCTACAAATTACTACTATCACTGTTACTGTTACTGTTACCGTTACTGTTGTCACTACTATCAAAACTATCAAACTACTTTGCTACTGATCACTTTGCTATAGATAATTAATCTCTAGGTGTGGTTGAATTGACAACTCAGCTGCTAATACCTTCAAATATTCTTTGTCTCCCCTTGTGTCGAATCTATAAATTTGGGTTGAATACTTTACCCTCGAAAACTGTTGCGACCCCCTATACTTGTGGGTTATCACACACCCCAGAGCAATGAACAAGCTGAGAGGGTGAACGCTGAAGTGCTACGTGGACTCAAGACAAGAACTTTTGATATGCTGCAGAAGAATGGAAGGTGATGGATCAAGGAGCTGCTGGTAGTTCTCTGGTCCCTCAGAATGACACCTAACCGAGCTATCGGGAAGACTCCCTTCTCCCTGGTCTACGGGGCAGAAGCAGTTATCCCCACGGGACTCATTTACGGGTCCCCTCGAGTGCTTGCCTATGATGAAGTAGCGCAAGATCAGCACCGGCATGACGACACTTTGCTACTCGAGGAGAACCGTCTCCGGGCTGCTACGCGTGCGGCATGCTACCAGCAAGCCCTGCTTCGTTATCACAGCCGCAGGGTTCATGCCTGGTGTTTTGGGGAAGGTGACCTTGTCCTTAGGTGCGTTCAGTCCACCAAGTGTACACACAAGCTATCACCAAAGTGGGAAGGCCCTTTCCGGGTGGTACGAGTCACCAGACCTGGCGCAGTCTGTCTGGAAACCGGAGATGGCACTTAGATGCAAAACTCATGGAATATTGAGCATCTTCGCAAGTAGTACCTGTAAGGCGCAAGGCTGCCGGGCACTGCCCGGCAGCCAGCCTTTTGTTCAGGCCTTGCCTCAGCTGCATGTAACCCCTTGTACAAAGTCGGGGCAATGATCCTGTGCAAGAGAAAATAAAGAAGCGATGTAGGGGGGCCCCAACTAAGATTGCATGCATGCATGAGCACACCAAGATCACTGCATAAGCATTTCATGAGCATTTGCATATGCATGTAGATAGGATTGCATCCTGCATTCATTCCCATCTACATGAAGTTGCATGTTCCTGCCGTGAACTTGACTTCGACAAGAGACGAGAAGATTGCATGGCACAGCGATCCCCGACAAGCCAAACAGATAAGTTTTACCTCTTTTCCATTAGTGTTTTGTAAAGCTATAACTTTGCATGAGAAAACCTCGCCTCTCTTTTGAAACTTAGCTGCTCCCAAACCATGACTCGAACGTTGCTTCAGTCATGGTGGTCGCTGTAGCCTTTGGTGAAAAAGAGTTGGCAGGGGGCTGGCCCCTCTGTCTGTCCCCCGGCAAACGTAGCTCTCCGACAGACAAAGAGAGTGCTGGCAGGATATCCTGCCAGGGAAATCTTGTTTATTTTCATTAAAGAGGCACACCACCTCTGCATGGACATACACATGCACGGGTTCCCGGCAAAGTTCATCCTTTTCATTTATATGCTAATACAAGTACAAGCATTACAGGACACCAAGATGGACTCGAGAGATTACATTATTTGAATTAAAATTTGGCGATTGTTGGCTAGTTTAAGTTTGAAAAAAGATAAGTGCCCCGTGATCCCCTCTTTTTCTTTTCCCTCCTTTAGGCACTGCGGCGGAAGGAGGAAAAGACGAGAAAATGAGCACCGAAGCAGGAGCCCACCCTAGTCTCGTCAGGGCCCATCGGGCACAACCTCACAAGACCGAGAGTGGCAAGGCTGCGAAGGAGGAGTGCGGGGGACGGGGCAGCACCTTCTGGTCGCCACCTCCAGAGCCAACAAGAAGCCCTGGCTAGAGCGCCGGTGTAGTCATCCATGAAAGCTCAGCTGGAAGACTGCTGGAGGCGAGGAGAAGGCGCCAAGAGAACATCCCTCCCCGGCTATCACCCGAAGAGGCTGGTGATGACTGTGTTGGGGAGGGAGGGGAAGAGCAGAAAGATGAGGCGGCAGGTCCCCGGTCGGAGGCGATGGCATCCACGCCAACGTACTCTGACCTGACCCCCTGCCACCGCCTTCTCCGCATTCCCTCGCTTTCTCCTCACCACCACTTCTACCGGGAAGCACCAAGACTCCAGTCCGGCGCCTCCAGTAGAGAAACAACATCTAGCCGGAGTGAGCACGGGGCTTGAGGTGCGCCGCTCCCCACCTTGGCGGGCAGGAAGGCGCGCCTCTCGTCGACATCTTCCCCAAGACCTCCGGGATGGGCAATGCTGGGATTACCGATGATCTCCAGCCTCGCCTCCTGGCCAAGCCTCGAAGAGACCAATAAATTTGTCACGCCAATGACCAGTCTCACTCCTCGAGTGCCATCACCAACATAGGGAAACAACAACCCCAAATAGGATCCCGGGGGCTGGCCCAGGCTCTTCTCTTCAGCATCGTCGGCGGAAGCATAGAACAAGGGAAGAAGAGGAGGAATTGCAAAGATGGACGACTCCGCCCTCCTCCGCCCCTCCCTTTTATAGGCTGGATGGGGAAGGGAAACCACCCCATCAACGGGTGACCACCGCCCACCTCCGCCAATTCAAGGCAGGCGGACCCTCTCCAAGATGCACTCCCGCGCCACACGCCACCGTTACCTACCCCATGCGATGCATGCCGTATACGTGGCCAAGGATAAGGGTGCATGATGGGAAGAGTAAATTGGTAGTTTCTACCCCATGCATTAAAGTCATTCACGAACCATCACTGGAGCGGCCCCACCACTATTGGCGTGACACGACGTGCGGGGAAACCTAAAACTGGCCCAAAATCAAGGCTAATGAAGCAGCAATGGAAACCTCATGAGACCAACCTCTTCAGCAACCCTAGCATGCGCACTTATTAGGCCCTACCCCGACGATGCTCAGCATCAGGTTTTGGGCAGGCCCGGGGCCTTCTAACGGTGCAACAGACCCTGGGTCTATCGCCCAGACTATGCACAGGCACGGGAACAAGATTGAAGCACCAGCCCAAGTCAGAGATTGAAGGACCAAGAGATTCAAAGAACCAACACAAAGCTCAGAGGGACCAAGATCAAGCCAGAGTACCAAGATGTCAGCAAGAGAAGTGCCTCCCTTGCTGGGCAGGCGAGCCCGGCAAGGGGCGAGGCCACCACCAGAAGCAGGGAACCAAGGCCCCCGGCAAGGTCTGCCGGGGCTCGCTGGGGCAGAACCACCCCACCAACCACTCAAGCACGACCCACGTCGTCAATCAGTGCGGTGTCAAGCCCCAGGGTGATTAAGTGGCAGCCATTCGCCACATGGCAGCCATTTCCTACACAAGAAACCCACAGATGAGCCCCGTCCTGCGACATGTCAAGAGAACAAGCGTGGAGCTGGCAAGATAGCCCGGCAAGCCTTGCCGGGCAACCAGTGATGTCACACTAAGTGGTGCATTTAATGCACCCTGTCAGCCCGTAGAGTTAGGTATGATAGCATTGTTTTCTATCATATAAGTGGATAATGACTACTTTGCCATTGTGGTGACCCATTAATCTATAAAAGGAGGCCCATGGCACCCATAGTATAGGTTAGCGGGTTAGAAAGTTGACACCTCCATATGCGTGTAGTCACAACTACCCACAGGCAACCCCTGCCGGGCAAGTGTACTGCGCCTCACCACCTCCCTTCCACCATCAATCCACCAAAGCAGGAGTAGGGTTTACGCCTCACGGTGACCTGAACCTGGGTAAATTGCTTGTGTGCTCTCTGTCGTGCTGCCGTGCGTTGGTCTGCTCTTTGTGCAATGCGACGTCCCCCTGCCGAACCAACAAGGGGCTTCCTGGTCCCATAGGTGGCCATGGATATCTCGCGACATCGACGCGTAAGAGGGGTTGTCAATCCCTCCCGGTTAAAAGATTGGTGAAGATATAGATTGGTAGATGCGAATAAAATAATGGCAAATAAAATTCAGTGAGATATTTTTGGGTTTTTGATAATATAGATCTGAAAATAAAATATGCAAATAAAGGAAAAGGCAAATAGCAATATAGATCTAAAAATATATGATGAGAAAAAGACCCGAGGGCCGTAGATTTCACCAGTGCACTACTGCAGGATGCTGCTAACGTTATGATGAGAGACCCTTTGACGAAACTGTGTGTGTGATGCATTAATGGCAAACGGTAATGTAAAATAATCGTCAAAAAAGATGCAAAACGTTTGAGATGGCAGATATATCAAACATAGTTCAGATTTTAGTTGTGTGTGCGATCCGGGGCATACCCTTCAGTTCAATGAACTGTTTGCGATGAGGCAGAAAAAAAGGAACGGGCAGCCAGATGAAGGCATGTGTGATATACGACATATAGTTCACTTGGATAAACTATTTGTGATGAGGCGGAACAATATAAACGGGCAGCCAGATGAAGGTGTGTGTGATATACGGCATACAGTTCACTCGGATGAACTGTTTGCGTTGAGCTAAGAGAACAGAAATGGTTCAACTTAACAAGATGTGTGTGATATGTGGCAAACAGGTCTGTAATCGGAAATGTGTGGGAAGACCGATCACAACCCAGACATTCCTGTTAACAAGCCCTGTGTGTTGTGAGCAAACGATTGTTGGTATACAATTGTCAGTGATTGATGAAATCATCACCGACAGGTTCCATCGTTTAGTCTGTGTGCGATGTGATTTTCTCTGTCTACAGAGGATCAACATATATACTAAAAAAGACAGCATTGCAAAACCAAATTAAGCATCCAATTACACAAGTGACTACACACATCACATTTCCACACACCAAAGTAAGCAATTACATGCATACTAAACTACGAGAAACGAGCATCTAATCATCTACTTATTGTTGCGACGACGCTTGCCATTGCTCTGCTTCCGGTTGGATTCCCGGCCGTTTTGGGAAGGAGGCACTTCCTCATGTCAACAATCCTCCTGTACATGCCGTAGCTCGTGTATGCCTCCTTGGTCGCATGCACAACGTGAGCTTTGTCGAGTTTCTCCATCTAGGCCGAGTGCCAGGCATGCTTGTCCTTGTTGTAGGAATCCTTCATGTCTCTATACTAGGGGTCTATGATGGCCTCGGTGAGGTGAACCAGTGAGTCGTTCTCATGCTCCTTGCTACCCCAGATCTTGTATTGGCCCTGGATGTCAACAAGATTCTGGCAGGTGATGCCCGAATTCTTGAGCACCTTTACATCGTTGGTGATGTCCATCGTAGAGAACATGTAGTGGGGGCTATTGACAAACCTGGCGAAATGCTCGCAAGGCCTTGTGGCCAGGCATTAGTGGTAGACAAGGACGTGGTTGCGCACACACATTTGGGCGACAGCGACCTTGGGACGAGACCCGGCATGAGCGCGGGTGTACTCGAGGTCGAACCCAACCACCTTGTACTTCTCTTCGGCAAGCAATAGCTCCACGATCTGGATGGAGTGCTCCACGCAGACCGGGTTGTTGGTGTACACCACCAAGAGCTCCGTGAACCTTCTGTGGGTGTCCACCACAACATGCATGGTGACTGCTGCTCGTCGTCGGCAGCCGCTCGGAGCGCCATTGGAGCCGCGCAGGATACCCTCTAAGAATTGGTCGTGGTGGGTGTGCTTTTTGCAATGGTGGGGCGCAATCGAAAGGTTGAAGAGACACAAGGGTTAAATGTCCGTGGTAATAAATGGGGGCCGGCTGGCCTGTAATTGTCATGTCTTGTAATGGCGTTCATAGCGGAGGACTCGAATGCACGCTTGACAACACCACACCGCACGCGTGGGCTCGAAGAGGCGCCAAATGTATCATCGGTGAGCCTGTTGCCGCGCTGCCCGACTAGTTTCGCCATGCGTCGGCTAGAAGACGGACAAATCATGGGCGTTTATTGGCAAAAAGCTTTGTAAAAACGAAGTGTGTGGAATGACTTTAGTCATAAGTTTACCCGTGGGTGATGAGGTCAAAGTTACACAGAAGGGTGATGATGGGCACTCAAGTGCGATAATTAATTCTACACTCTACAGGGCACACAGTTGAAGAAACCAACTGTGTGCAATAATGTCGAAGATCGTAGTCGAGTTAGCTATACATATCGTGTGCTATGAGATCGACAAGGTAAACAGATTCGAGAATGGTTAATAAAATCTAAGTCCATTTCATATTAATAAGGTCAAAATAGTGCTACCAATATACGAGTCTCATACGATGCCATCTCAACGATTGTACCACAAAAGCTCGAAATACTACAAGGTTCAAATTCCAGAGTTATATGGCTCAAATTTGAAGATTACAAGGTTCAAACTGATATCAGAAATGAAATTCAGCTCATCAGTTGCAAACGCTCACGCTGATCCACTGAACATGGATATTAGAGTGGTTCAAACTAATATTACAACATCTAAGTATCATTTCGAAACCTCATAATTTTTGCAAAGGGGTTAGCCACTGAGAAATCATGTATGGGGTTGACACGATGACTTCCGATTACTCTGTCATCTAAAGTTCCAAAATGAAATTCAACATTTTCGGAGCCTATTCCATTCTACCGCAGCCGCCGGCGTTGATCAACAAACCATTCATTTTTGCAAAATAAATGTAGGGCAAACCTCATTACTTCAGCACCCTTGCTCTGACAATAAAGAACTGGTGAATATAATCTCCGTTAAGGTCCCTCGGTAGGAGTTCAAAATAATTTCTGAGAGATGTAAATCTAGGCATTCGACGTGATTGTTATATTGTATCACATTATCCACCACCGGGCCTAATCTTATTTGCAAAAGAAGAGAACGTGTTAGTCCCTACATGTAGTTTTGAACACTACTACAGGACTATTTGGTTTGCAGGATTTGTAAAATGCACTAACATGCCATCTTCGATCCGACATGATTAACATGGGCATTTGATTACAATCTAGAAAAATGTCATTGTAAACTGGGAAAAGGTGTCACAAGTTGAACTCCCTTATGGTTAACATTTAATAGGAAAGGAACATCACCTCAATATATAGCTTCTCCAGGAACGGAAAGCATCCCAGGAAACTGACAACTTGGTCCAGGTTGGGGCCGATAGATTCTAGTGCCAAGACCTTCACTGTGCGCAGTTTCGGGGTCAAGCTTGTCGGAATCATTTTCTGGATGACAGACAAAGTACATCTTCAAAATTTGAAATAATGTTAACTTCTAAAAGGATAGGTAGAAGGCGACTGTTGTACCTGAACGGGTGTGGATCCAATAACAAGTTCAGAGTATTTGTTAGACGAGTAGCCCACCACTGTCAATTTCAGCGCAGAAATGACATTGATTCTTGTTGGACCTTCTTGATCAACTACAAGTAATCTCTCTAGTGAAGGTGTGTCCTCAATGACCATACCGTGGTACACATCTTGTGATGTCTTCTTGTTGCACCAGCAACACACGTAAATAGTCCGGAGAGTCATGGAGGTGATGTGGAAGCTACTCAACCCATTGATCGCCTGAAGACGAAGGTACTCGAGTGCAGTGCAGCCACAAAGCAGGCGCTCCATGTCACTGTTTGGGAGGCAGACAGCGACGAGAGCTCGAGCTGCTTCAGTCGTGGTAGAATAAGAGTGGGCACTCCATTAGGGGGGAATAGTAGTTCCTGAACTTGGTGACGCGCAGTGTGGGCGCGAGGCAGAGCATGGACGTTGGCAAGCATATACCCATCGTCAAAAGTGAGCTCCTCGAGCTAATCTAGGGCGGGGGATCGGAACCAGCTTCCTAAATTATGTAGTCAAACTCGTTCATGAGAACGAGAGTGGCTAACTTTTTGGCACTAGGATTTTTTATTTCGGGAAGCTCAAAAAACAATCTTTGCAAAGTAGGATGAGTGTGGATAAATTTGCTTTCAAGTTTTAGAACTAGTGTTGAAATAGCATCCGCATAAGATCTAGTAGTTTTAAGTATAGGAGCATCATCAAGACTTAGATTCCCAACACAATTGAAAAATTCTTGGATACGTTCTTTTCCCATAATGTTCCCTTTCCCCAAGATAAAAGTTTTAGCATCCAGATTGCATGTACATCCAATCTTAGGAGTCGGGCCATCATTTGTTGGTGCCATACCGAAATCACTCATGATTGCAAGCAAAGAACAGATCTGATGAGAAAACGGCGAACGAAAGAAAAAGAGAGGTGAACAAAATGACAATTTTTTGCGAAGTGGGGGAGGGGAAAACGAGTGGCAAATGGAGAATAATGTAAATTGCAAGGAGATGAGATTTGTGATTAGGAACCTGGTTATGTTGAAGATCCTCCCCGGCAACGGTGCAAAAAATACGTCGGTATTTCCCTGGAGAGGGAGGGATAATGTAGCATAGCGACGGTAGAGTATTTCCCTCAGTTATGAAACCAAGGTATCGAACCAGTAGGAGAACCAAGCAACACAACGTAAACATCCCCTGCACACAAATAACAACACCTCGCAACCCGACGTGTTTTACAGGGGTTGTCAATCCCTTTCGGGTAACGGCACCAGAAATTGGTGCGTGACGGTAAAAAGGTTGAAATAGATTGGATAAATAGATCGCAAATAAAATAAAATGCAGCAATATATTTTTGTATTTTTAGTTTAATAGATCTGAAAACAAAAGCAAGGAAAAAGTAGATTGCAAAGGCAAATATATGAGAAATAGGACTCGGGGCCGTATGTTTCACTAGTGACTTCTCTCAAGAAAAATGGCAAACGGTGGGTGAACAAATTACTGTTGGGCAATTGATAGAACTTAAAATAATTATGATGATATCCAGGCAATGATCATTACATAGTCATCACGTCCAAGATTAGTAGACCGACTCCTGCCTGCATCTACTACTATTACTCCACACATCGACCGCTATCCAACATGCATCTAGTGTATTAAGTTCATGGAAAAACGGGGTAATGCAATAAGAACGATGACATGATGTAGACAAGATCTGTTTATCTATATGGTGGTAGATATAGATCTCGTCTTTTATCCTTAGTAGCAATGATACATATGCGTCGGTTCCCTTTCTGTCACTGGGATCGAGCACTGTAAGATCGAACCCACTACCGGGCACCTCTTCCCATTGCAAGATAAATAGATCGAGTTGGCCAGACAAAACCAAAATATTGGAGAAGAAATATGAGGCCATAAGAGATCATGCATAAAAGAGATAAAGATACTCAAATACTTTCATGGATATAAAAACATAGATCTGATCATAAACTCGAAGTTCATCGATCCCAACAAAAAACCACAAAAGAGTTACATTATATGGATCTCCAAGAGACCATTGTATTGAGGATCGAGAGAGAGAGAGAGAGATGAAGCCATCTAGCTACTAACTATGGACCCGAAGGTCTACAAAGAACTACTCACGCATCATCGGAGAGGCACCAATGGAGGCAGTGAACCCCTCTTTGATGGTGTCTAGATTGGATCTGGTGTTTCTGGACTCTGCGGTGGTTGTATGAATATTTCGTCGACTCCCCAAGGGTTTTGGGAATATTTGGGTATTTATAGAGAAAAGAGGCAGTCAGGGGGCACCCGAGGGGGCCACAACTCACCTGGGCACGCCAGGGCCTCCTGGCGCGCCCTTGTGGGTTGTGCCCCCCTCAGGGCACCCCTAGGTGCAACCAGGGGCCATCTGCTTCCTTTTGGCCAATAAAAAATCATCGTAAAGTTTCGTGCCATTTGGACTCCATTTGATATTGATTTCCTGCGACGTAAAAAACATGGAAAAAACAGGAATTGGTACTGGGCACTACGTCCATAGGTTAGTACCAAAAAATGATACAAAATGACTATAAAATGATTATAAAACATCCAAGATTGATAATAAAACAACATGGAACAATCAATTTTTTTGGAATATCCTTAGTTATACGTTTCATTTCTTCATAACCCACAAGTAAACTAAGTTCATTATGATGCGCAAGGGAAATCAAGTCATCACAATTTTTGGACACGATACAATAATGAAACAATTTGCATTGGAGATTTAAATGATCACGTTCATTGCAAAGTTCACAAGGATGGTAAAGAAATTTTAAATTTTTAGCACAAGAATCTAGCCTCTCTTGCAACCATTATTTTCTAAATACTTATGCCTCTTGCAAAATCTATCTTCCTTATTTGGTGTGTACTTGAAAACTCTATGCACTCCACAAAATTGACATGCTTATAAGAGACATTTTCATCATGACTAGTGCAATCCTCACTAGTACTACAGATATTCAAATACTTAATACTAACAACATTGCAATCATGCTCATTATTCAAAGATTGTATGCCAAACATTTTATTGCATTCTTCTTCTAACATTTTGGCACAATTATCGGAATGCTTATTTTCACAAAAGATATTAAAAAGATGAAGCATATGAGGAACACTCAATTCCATTTTTTTGCTAGTTTTCTTTTATAAACTAACTAGTGATAAAACAAGAAACTAAAAAGATTCGATTGCAAGATCTGAAGATATACCTTCAAGCACTAACCTCCCCGACAACGACGCCAGAAAAGAGCTTGATGTCTACTACACAACCTTCTTCTTGTAGACATTGTTGGGACTCCAAGTGCAGATGTTTGTAGGACAGTAACAAATTTCCGAGGTTTATTAATCCGTGTGAGGCGTAGGATGAAGATGGTCTCCCTCAAACAACCCTGCAACCGAATAGCAAAGAGTCTCTTGTGTCCCCAACACACCCAATACAATGGTAAATTGTATAGGTGCACTAGTTCGGCGAAGAGATGGTGATACAAGTGTAATATGGATGGTAGATATAGGTTTTTGTAATCTGAAAATATAAAAACAGCAAGGTAACTAATGATAAAAGTGAGCACAAACGGTACTGCAATGCTTCGAAACAACGCCTAGGGTTCATACTTTCACTAGTGCAAGTTCTCTCAACAAGGGTAACATATTTACCTAATAATAAAGAGAATTGGGTTTCTTTCGTCCATCATGGCATTTTTCAGAAAAGTCCCTCTATTTTAGAGAATTCAACCTGCAGTACTGTTTTAAGTTAAAACGAATCGTTATTTTCGTATTTTACACAAAAGTCCCTGTCTTTTCTTGAAACAAACCCGCTGTCCGGATTTAAGTCACACCCGAACCGTTATTTTACATTTTTTGAAAACCCCCTAATGTTTTAGGTTATTCATCCGCGGATCATATTCAAGTCAAACAAATTCTTTTTAAAATCATCCATATCTTTTAAACCGTAACTCCGATTTGAACATGTTATATATGAAGTTTGATTAGAAAAATATGCAGACTATGAATATGAGATTATTTTTACATGTTAAGTATTTTTAAATATTATTTTGGAATATATTTGAGTCAAACCAAATGATTTTCTAAACTATCTGTATCTTTTAAACCGTAACTTCGATTTTACCAAATATGATGTTAATTTTACCTGTTATTAAATATTTTTAAAATATTGTTATGGAAGCAAACTTATAATTTATAACGCAAGATCCTTTTTTTTCATACCGGCGGTGATCCAGAATGCAAATAAACACCCCACTATAACCATATAGGGAAAAGAAAACATCGATAACTACACATGCATACCTCTAAAAAATGTCGCAGGGTAAAACAACAGATTTCTCATCGCGACAGTGAGAGAAAGCGAGAGACAGAGAGAGAGAGAGAGGGAGATAGAGATAGAGAGAGAGAGAGGGAGGAGACAGGGAGAGAGATATGCCTTAGGATTAACCATATTCAACACACGTTTTTTTGTGTGAACATCGAGGCCATCACCGGTGAGGGTGAGAAGGAGGATAAGCGGCAACACAAATATGATGCCTCACGAAAATAAAGGAGATGGACCTATTTGTTGTCTTGAGTGATGGTTGCTGAGTTAAGAGCGTGTGTTATGTTTTCTCTCCCGTTGCAAGGCACGAGATCTTTTGCTAGTAATTAGATAATATAACTATCCCTCAACATGCAACAAAGAGTCACTCCAAAGTCACTAATAGTGGAGAACAAACGAAGATATTACTGTAGGGTACGAAACCACCTCAAAGTTATTCTTTCCGATCAATCCATTGGGCTATTCCTATAAGTGTCACAAACAGCCCTAGAGTTCATAGTAAAATAACACCATAAGACACAAATCAACCAAAACCCTAATGTCACCTAGATACTCCAATGTCACCTCAAGTACCCGCGGGTATGATTATACGATATGCATCACACAATCTCAGATTCATCTATTCAACCAACACAAAGAACTTCAAAAGAGTGCCCCAAAGTTTCTACTAAAGAGAGCCAAGACGAGAACATGTGCCAACCCCTATGCATAGATTCCCAAGGTCACGAAACCCGCAAGTTGATCACCAAAACATACATCAGGTGAATCAATAGAATACCCCATTGTCACCACGGGTATTGTAACATCCCAATTTTCAATTCGAATGTTATACATAGGTCATCATATGCATATCATATTTTATTTGCATTTTTGGTTGTGATCCTAGAAATCTTAAGCAACTCAAGGAACCAAGGAGAGAGTTTAAGGTTTCACAAATTTTCCTATTTGAATTTATTTTCAAATTTGAAAAGAGGATCAATTTGGTTTTAATATTTTTCTCTCCAATTATTTCCAAAAAAAATTCTGACAAAAGGAATATTGGAGAAGAAATTTTAAAATCAAATTAAAATTTTATTTGGATTTTATTTGCTATTTTATTTGAATTGGAAAAATATGCATTTTTGAAAATTGCATTTTTAGGCAAGAAAATTGTTCACCTTGTTCTAAATATTAGGCTTAGACGGTGAAAATTATTTCTGGTATTTTTAGAATTTTTTTAATATTTTATTAGGATTTTTCTTTCTGGCGAAATTTATTTAATAAAAATGTTTCGTCGCCCGACTGGGTCAAAGGCCCAGCCGAGCCAGGCCGGCCCGCTCGCCCCGCCGCCTTACTCCTCACTGGAGGAGTCCCGCGCGCGCTGCCGCTCGGGGTGTCTGAGCCAAACTGCCGCCGCTGCCACCCACTCCTCCAAGACAGCCCCTACGGCCTCTTTAAAACCGGAGCGGCCCGCCCTCTCCTCAAACGCCTCCCTGCCGAGCCATGCCGTAAGCCGCCGCTGTCGCTCGCCGCTGCGCCGCACCACCACCACACCGGAGCCCCATTGCAGAAACCACCGGAGCAGCGCCGGATATCGCCATCGCTTTTCTCCGGTTAACCGATAAAAAACCGATTCGGTTTTTCTTTCGGTTTATTTTAGGGTTAGGGTTTTCTCTCGGTTTATTCCGATTGGATCTAATTAGGAGACATTGTCGGTTAATCTGCGGTAACGAACGATTTTCGTTCGTTAGTTTCTGTTAGCGAACGTTCGTTCGTTAGGTTTTTCTTTTTTTCATCCAGGGACCTATCCACGAATACTTTTATCACAGATTAGTCCCTCATTTTCAAACGCTCGCTACTTTTTGCTCATTTGTCCAAATCCAGTGAAACCAACGCCAAAATCTTCATATTCTTCCCCTCTTTCCAAATAATCTTGAATATGGTTTTGACAAATTAAAATTTGGTTTCAAGCAGATTTGTTTTCGAACTTCTTTTGATCGTAGTTTGAGTTTTGTAGCTGTGATTTAATTGATTCTTCTTGGAAATTGAAAGCTATTCAGTTGGATTTTCAGTTTGGATATTTTCTCTTGAGTTTTACCCTTTCATCTTATGCTTGAGTGCTTATGTATCCTATTGTTTGTTCACGATAGAGTTTCGGCAGTGCGAAGCGTGCTACTACGAGTCACTAGGGTTTTCAGATCGTCAGCAAGGCAAGTAACACTTTGATCATATCCCTTATTACCCAGTTTTTACACATTAGTTTCAGTCCTCAAATATTGCATGAGTAGGTTTGATAACATGTGGGTATTGGGAAGTAGTTGATGAGGTAGGAACCTATTGTCTTTATTCCAAACCCTGGGAGTTACTTCTATGTTATGCTTATTCTGCTATGTCATGCTTGTAGGCGTGGTTTGGTTTGAGTGATCCATGACAGATGTCAGAGTTTTAGTTAATGGTTAACTTAAGGTGGCTTCTTTAATACACATCTGGGTGGATTGGTTGAGGCACCCTAGAGCACCTAGTGGTTGTCTGGGCACCTGGAGCAATCCAGCGTTGTCCTGGGATATCCCGGAGTACCCGTGTGATCATCCTATGGTTTGCCACCCAGGCTCAAAGGGACCATAAGATTATTCATGCTAGAAACTTCCGTGTGCAGCCACATGCCATTATGGGCTCTGACATAGTTGAGTAAGTTGTGGGAAACATTTCCATGATGGTCTAGCAGATGTAGGGGATTGTTGGTGTACCGGCCTATCTATCAGTTAAGGGGACCTTTTTGGAAAAACTGTGTCTCAGACATCAGTTTCTCAAACATCATGTAGTGCGAGAAATCCAACGGAGGAGATCGAGTCTTGTGGGGAAAAGTGCGCAAACCTCTGCAGAGTGTATAAACTAATCATGGTTAGCCGTGTCCCCGGTTATGGACATCTTGAGTATCTGGTACTTGAATTATTGATTTGATCTCATCACTTTACTTAATTAATTTGTTGGGTTGAACAAACTTGTAGTTGAATAAAATATATTCCTTTGTTGTAGGGAAAAACTAGCTTTATGCAAAATGATAACCATAGAGCCTCCACCGGCCAAATATGCATATAGTTATAGTTGTTACTTGTTCATTGCTCTATAGTGTTATCTTGCCAGCATATTCCATGTACTGACCCACACAGGCTGCAACGTATTATGTTGCAGAGTTTTCAGACAAAAATTAAGGTGCACTAGGTCGTTGTCATGCACTCAGCTATGCCCTTGGAGGTGATGGACTCATTTACCATCGAAGCTTCCGCATTTATCTTATTTATATGGCCTTCAGTCATATTATCATAATAAGTACTCTCTTTGAGATATTCGATGTAATAAGTGTGTGATTGCACTCTGTTATAAATACTCGAGTACTATGCGTGTCAGCATTACAGATCCAGGGATGACACTTATGCACAGAGATTTGACCATATGAGGTCGGATCGCTACAAGATGGTATCAGAGCACACGCTGTCTGTAGGACGCGACCACTAAGATAAGCCATAGGACCTCTTCTCTACTCATTTCTTACTCCTCCACTTTCCTCTCTATAGATGGCGGACCCAAGGAACAAGTTTGCTCAACGGGATGAAGACACCCCTTTTGGACGACACTTGAAGGAGGCCACTAAATACCTGAGCATCGAAATACCAAGCTTCACGGGGACCTACTCCACCACTCTACCGAAAGAAGAGCGCTGGACAATTCGAGTACATGTCCCAGGAAGGACATTCACACCAGTTACTGAGCCGATAGAGTTTTCCTTTGATGCACCAACCTGGAGTCTAGGAAAGAGCATGGCAGCCCACGTCGCCATGGGACGCATCAGCCAAGTATACCACAAGGATCTTAAGGACACCATCTACCAGATATGTGGACGCCGAGATGAGCAATGGGAGATGATTTGCACAAGGAGGGATAAATCAATTGTAGCTTACATCCAGGAGTTAAACCAACACATTCGTCGTTAGGAGAACCAGATGTGCGCCAACATGCTAGACATGAAGAAGGTGATGACTAGGAACATAGAGCTTGAAGAGGAATTCAAGTCTACACGTGATGGATATGAAGAGGAGATTGCAGTACTACTGGAGAAGAACGAAGACCTGAAGAAGAATCTAGGAATATTCATGGGAGATCCCGCGCCAGAGGAGGGCAACCACCCAGAAGACTACATCATCATCGATGACACTAACTCCTGATAGTGATGATGATTATGAAGACGAATCTGGAGCAGATATCATGGAATCTTCCACCGATCAAAATTTCTAGTCGACCACCAAATTATCCGTAGCATTCCCCCATGTATATAGTAGTAGTCCGAGTATTTTGTAATGCTAGTTAGATCGTTTGTAGGCCCTTGTTTGAAATTGAGTGGTGTGAAATGAATGTGTTTGTCTCATGTGCATATGGGTAGTGATTTCTCTTTAGACCTCACTCTATTCTAATATCTCCCCCCTCTAAACCCATCAGATGCCTCCGAGACGTGACCCCGGATTTGTCTTCCCACCGAAGCTCACTCCGTTGATCCAACAAAAGAATGTCTTGATGTAGTTGGTAGTCCAGAACCAAGGCAACAACAACAACAACCCGCCGCCACCACCCCTAGTGGACAACTTAGCCCATTTTCTAAGGTTGAATCCGTCGGTGTTTTCCAGTAGCACCGAGCTGATTGTAGTTGATGATTAGCTCTGCAGGATTGGAAGGGTGCTGACCACCGCAGGTTACACAGATGCTGAGAACGTGCGCTTTGTCGTACGTCAATTGGATGGACCCGCAGCCTCATGGTGGGAGAATTACACAACCACTTTTCCCATAGCCGATGTCACATGGGATCAGCTTCAGCAAGCTTTCCGCACAACCCATGTCTCAACCGGAGCTATGAGTATGAAGAAGCATGAGTTTCACAACTTACGCCAGGGAAATCGTACTATGGGGCAGTACGCGGATGAGTTTAGTAAGTTAGCTCGCTATGCCCTAGATGATGTGGCCACAGATGCCGAAAGTAGGAGAAATTTATGGAAGGACTGAATGATGAGCTGAGTATGCAGTTGATGGTGGCAAAATTCACTAACTACTAGGAGTTGGTAGATAGGGCCCTCATGATTGAAGGCAAGCAGCAGCAAATAGAGAGCCGCAAAAGGAAGTATGGACAGGGGAAGTACAATTCTGCAGCTCAGCAGAAGCCTCGTTTTACCCCAAACTCGGGAGGACATACCCATCATAACCATGGAGGCCATACCCACAATGGAGGGAGTTCACATAACCACAATGGCCCTAAGAATGGAAATGGTAATGGAGGAAACAACGGTCACAACCGTTCCAACCCAACAACACCCGCTAGGAAGGATCTAAGTCACATTACCTGTTTCAAGTGCGGGAAGACTGGACACTATGGCACCGAGTGTCCCGAAGAAAAGAATGGAAATGGCAATGGGAGTTCTGGGAAGAAGCCCAACCCTTCACCAGAGGACAGGTGAACCACGTTAACGCGGAGGAAGTTGAAGAACAGCCAGATGCAGTTATAGGTAAGTTTTTGATTAAGTCATTTACTGCTACTGTTCTTTTTGATAATGGTGCATCACATTCATACACATCGAGGGGATTTGTGGATAAGTATAAGTTTCCCACCAAAGTTCTTAAGACACCTATGTTAGTAAGCTCACCTGGACCGGAGTATATGGCAAGCAGAGGACGTTTTCAGATGCCATTGGCCATAGGTAGGCATGTTTTCCCCTCAGACCTAATGGTTTTGGAGTCACAAGGTTTGGATGTGATACTAGGCATGGATTGGCTATCGATGTATAGAGGAAACATCGACTGTGCTAGTAAGTCAATTTTGCTCACCACCCTAGAGGGTAAACGGATCAAGTATGTATCTAGGCACACGCCAAGGAGGACTCAAGTAAATTCACTCTTGAGAGTTGTTCAGGAAGAAGTGCATGTTGTGAAGGATTACCCGGTTGTATTTCCAGAGGAACTACCAGGCATGCCGCCAGATCGAGACATAGAATTTTTGATAGACCTGTTGCCAGGCACCGGACCAATATCGAAGAGACTGTATCGGATGCCCGCTAATGATCTAGAGGAGATCAAGAAGCAGATTAAGGACTTATTGGAGAAAGGTTACATTCGACCAAGTTCATCACCGTGGGGAGCCCCAGTGCTCTTAGATGATATGAAGGACGGATCTCTGAGAATGGTTGTGGATTATCGGGCGTTGAATGAAGTGGCGATCAAGAACAAGTACCCACTACAGATGATCAATGATTTGTTTGACCAGTTGCAAGGAGCTAAATTATTCTCCAAGATCGATCTTCAATCAGGATACCACCAGTTGAAGATTCGAGAACAGGATATACCCAAGACAGCTTTTACCACAAGGTATGGGCTATATGATTACACGGTCATGTCATTTGGATTGATTAATGCCCCTGCATATTTTATGAGTATGATGAATAAGGTGTTCATGGAGTATTTGCATAAGTTCGTTGTCGTGTTCATTGATGATATTTTGGTGTACTCGAAGAATGAAGAGGAACACAAGGAACACTTGCGCTTAGTTCTCGAGAAGCTTAGGGAACATCGGCTGTATGCCAAGTTTAACAAGTGTGATTTTTGGTTGAAGGAAGTTGGATTTCTTGGGCATGTTATATCAGGAGAAGGTATAGTAGTAGACCCTATCAAGGTTTAGTCTGTCAATGAGTGGTTGGCACCCACCTCAGTTGGAGGGATCCATATTTTTCTGGGACTCGCAGGATATTATAGGAGATTCATTGAGATTTTTTCAAGATTGAGAAACCCATGATGGAGTTGTTGAAAAAGGACACCAAATTCAAATGGACCGAGGATTGTGAGGCCAGCTTTCAGGAATTGAAGAAATGTTTGGTTATAGCCCCATTGCTGATTCTTTCGGATATACGCATGGATTTCCAAGTATATTGCGATGCTTCTCGCTTGGGACTCGCAGGTGTACTTATGCAAGATGGAAGGGTTGTTTCATATGCCTCACGTCAGCTTTGACCACATGAGTTGAATTATGCCACGCATGATTTGGAGTTAGCAGCCGTAGTGCATGCGCTCAAGACCTGGAGACATTTTCTTATTGGAAACCATTGTGATGTATACACGGATCATAAGAGTTTGAAGTACATTTTCATGCAGAAGGAATTGAATCTTAGACAGAGGAGATGGCTGGAACTAATAAAGGATTATGATATTAAGCTACATTATCATCCAGGAAAGGCCAATGTCATAGCAGACGCTTTGAGCCACAAGAGCTATGTCAATACCCTCATAAGCGGAGGATTACCGCAGGAGTTAGTCGACAATCTCAAGGAACTTCGTTCGGATATAGTTCCAAGAGGTTTTGTTGCAGCAATGGAGGTTCAGACTACATTATTGGGAAAGATTCGAAAAGCTCAGAAGGATGATAAGGAAATTGCTGAGATAAAGGAGAAGATAAGCAAAGGAAAAGCCAAGGGTTTTCATGAGGATGAGCATGAAACTTTATGGTTTGAGGATCGTGTATATGTGGCCAATAATGCGGAGATCAGGAAGTTAATACTTTAGGAAGCTCATGACTCACCATACTCGATTCACCCCGGAAACACCAAGATGTATTTGGATTTGAAGGAACATTTCTGATGGACAGGTATGAAGAAGGATATTGCCGAGTATGTAGTAGTATGTGATGTATGTCAGAGAGTGAAGGCAGAACATCAGATGCCAGCAGGATTACTTCAGCCTATGCCAATACCAGAATGGAAGTGGGACAACTTGGCATGGACTTTATTACTAGATTACCCAGGACCAGATCAGGATATGACTCCATCTGGGTAGTAGTTTATCACTTGACCAAGGTAGCTCACTTTATCCCAGTGAAAACCACTTGCACAAGCGCGAAGTTTTCCAAGATATATATGACCAGGATCGTATGTCTGCATGGAGTTCCGAGGACCATCGTATCATATAGAGGAACATAGTTTACCTCGAAGTTTTGGAATCAATTGCACTAGACTTTGGGTACCAGGCTAGAGTTCAGTACAACCTTTCATCTATAGAAAGATGTACAGACTGAGAGAGTAAATTAGATTCTGGAGGACATGTTGAGAGCTTGTGCGCTAGATTATGGATCTAGTTGGGATGATAATTTGCCTTACGCATAGTTCTCATACAACAACCGTTATGAAGCTAGTTTGAAGATGGCCCCTTTCGAAGATTTGTATGGAAGAAGGTGCAGGACACCGTTAATGTGGGATGAAGTTGGAGATCGCCAATTGTTTGGACCAAATTTGATCAAAGAGTCTGAAGAGAAGGTTAAGTTGATTCGAGATAGACTGAAGGTAGCTTAGTCTAGGCAGAAGAGTTACACCGATACTAAACACAAGGAGGTAGTCTATGAAATCAGAGACAAAGCATATCTTCATGTGTCACCCCTTCGAGGAGATAAACGATTTGGAGTTAAGGGAAAATTGGCCCCGAGATTTGTAGGACTATACCAAGTTTTGGAGCGTATGGGAGAAGTGGCCTACAAGTTGGAGTTACCCGAAGGATTGTCAGGAGTACATGATGTGTTTCACGTTTCCCAGTTGAACAAGTGCCATGCTGAGATGGCCGATATTCCTCTAAGAGATACAATGCCCCTGGAAGCAATTCAGTTGGAGAGAGATCTAACCTACAAGGAGAAACCCGTAAAGATACTTGAGTTTGCTAGTCGAGTTACACGCAGCAAGGTTATCAAGTTTTGTAAAGTTCAGTGGATCCACCATACCGAGGATGAATCATCTAGGAGCGAGAAGAAGACCTACGGAAAGACCACCCGCACCTATTTTCTAGCCAACCCGAATCTCGAGAGCGAGATTCATCTTAAGGGGGGTAGGTTTGTAACATCCCGATATTCAATTTGGATGTTATACATAGGTCATCATATGCATATCATATTTTATTTGCATTTTTGGTTGTGATCCTAGAAATCTTAAGCAACTCAAGGACCCAAGGAGAGAGTTGAAGGTTTCACAAATTTTCCTATTTGAATTTATTTTCAAATTTGAAAAGAGGATCAATTTGGTTTTAATTTTTCTCTCTCCAATTATTTCAAAAAAAAGAGAGAAGATAAAACGACTTCTTCTAATGAAAGGAATATTGGAGACGAAATTTTAAAATCAAATTAAAATTTTATTTGGATTTTATTTGCTATTTTATTTGAATTAGAAAAATTTGCATTTTTGAAAATTGCATTTTTAGGCCAGAAAAATGTTCACCTTATTATAAATATTATACTTAGACGGTGAAAATTATTTCTGGTATTTTTAGAAATTTTTTATATTTTATTAGGATTTTTCTTTCTGGCCAAATTTATTTAAAAAAATCGTCGCCAGACTGGGCCGAAGGCCCAGCCGAGCCAGGCCGGCCCGCTCGCCCCGCCGCCTTCCTCCTCGCGGGAGGAGTCCTGCGCGACGCCGCAGCTTGGGGAGTCCGAGCCGGACTCCCGTTGTCGCCGCCCCCTCCTACAAGGCAGCCCCCTCGGCCTCTTTAAAAGCGGAGCTGCCCCCTCTCCTAAACCGCCTCCCTGCCGAGCCGCCGCCCGCGTCGCCGCCGCGCCGCACCACCACCGCGCCACCGCCTCCGCCGCATCGCCTCGCCGTCGGAGCCCCGCCGCAGAAACCGCCGGAGCCGCGCCTGATCTCTCGTTGCTTTTCACTGGTTAACCGGTAAAAAACCGATTCGGTTTTTCTTTCGGTTTATTTTAAGGTTAGGGTTTTCTCTCGGATTATTCCGATTGGATCTAATTAGCGGACGTTCATCTGTTAATCCGCGGTAGCGAACGATTTTTATTCGTTAGTTTCTATTAGCGCACGTTCGTTCTTTAGGTTTTTCCTTTTTATTTTATTTTTAATTTTGGCCAGGGACCTATCTGCGAATACTTTTATCACATATTAGTCCCTGATTTTCAAACCCTCGCTACTTTTTGCTCGTTTGTCCAAATCCAGTGGAACCAACGCCAAAATCTTCGCCGTGTTACCCTCTTTCTAGGTAATCAACGTGAACATGGTTTGGACAAATTAAAATTTGGTTTCAAGCACATTTGTTTTCAAACTTCTTTTGATCGTAGTTTGAGTTTCGTAGCTCCGATTTGATTGATTCTTCTTGCAAATCGAAGCTCTTCAGATGAACTTTCAATTTGGATATTTTCTCTTCAGTTATACCCTTGCATCTTTATGCTTGAGTGCTTATGTATGCTATTGTTTGTTCACGATAGAGTTTCTGGAGTGCGAAGCGTGCTACTACGAGTCACTAGGGTTTTCAAATCGTCAGCAAGGCAAGTAACACTTTGATCATATCCCTTATTACCCAGTTTTTATGCATTAGTTTCAATCCTCAAACATTGCATGAGTAGGTTTGATAACATGTGGGTATTGGGAAGTAGTTGATGAGGTAGGAACCTACTGTCTTTATTCAAAACCCTGGGATTTACTTCTACGTTATGCTTATTCTGCTATGCTATGCTTGTAGGCGTGGTCTGGTTTGAGTGATCCATGACAGATGTGAGAGTTTTAATTGATGGTTAACTTAAGGTGGCTACTTTGATACACATCTGGGTGGATTGGTTGAGGCACCTTGGAGCACCCAGTGGTTGTTTGGGCACCTAGAGCAATCCCGCCGCCTTCCTCCTCGCGGGAGGAGTCCCGCGCCCTGCCGTCGCTCGGGGAGTCCAAGCCGGACTCCCGTCGCCACCGCCCCTCCTCCAAGGCAGCCCCCCGGCCTCTTTAAAACCGGAGCCACCCCCTCTCCTCAACCGCCTCCCCGCCGAGCCGCGCCGCAAGGCCCGCCCGCGTCGCCGCCGCGCCGCACCACCGCCGCCGCATCGCCTCGCCGCCAGAGCCCTACCGTAGAAACCGCCGGAGCCGAGCCGGATCTCGCCGTCGCTTTTCTCTGATTAATCGGTAAAAAACCGATTCGGTTTTCCTCGGTTTTTCTTTCATTTTATTTTAGGGTTAGTGTTTTCTCTCGGTTTATTCCGATCGGATCTAATTGGCGGACGTTCGTCCGTTAATCCGCGGTAGCGAACGTTTTTCGTTCATTAGTTTCTGTTAGCGAACGTTCGTTCGTTTGGTTTTTCTATTTTTTGGCCATGAACCTGTCCGCGAATACTTTTATCACAGATTAGTCCCTTGTTTTCAAACCCTCACTATTTTTTTCTCGTTTGTCCAAATCTAGTGAAACCAACGCCAAAATCTTCGCCTTGTTCCCCTCTTTCCAGATAATCAAGTTGAACATGGTTTTGACAAATAAAAATTTGGTTTCAAGTAGATTTGTTTTCAAACTTATTTTGATCGTAGTTTGAGTTTCGTAGCTCCAATTTGATTGATTCTTCCTGCAAATCGAAGATCTTCAGTTGAACTTTCTGTTTGGATCTTTTCTCTTGAGTTTTACCCTTGCATCTTATGCTTGAGTGCTTATGTATGCTATTGTTTGTTAATGATAGAGTTTTTGGAGTGCGAGGCGTGCTACTACGAGTCACTAGGGTTTTGAGATCGTCAGCAAGGCAAGTAACACTTTGATCATATCCCTTATTACCCAGTTTTTATGCACTAGTTTCAGTCCTCAAACATTGCATGAGTAGGTTTGATAACATGTGGGTATTGGGAAGTAGTTGATGAAGTAGGAACTTGTTGTCTTTATTCAAAACCCTGGGAGTTACTTCTACATTATGCTTATTCTGCTATGCTATGCTTGTAGGCGTGGTCTGGTTTGAGTGATCCATGACAGAAGTGAGAGTTTTAATTAATGGTTAACTTAAGGTGGCTACTTTAATACACATCTGGGTGGATTGGTTGAGGCACCTTGGAGCACCCAGTGGTTGTCTGGGTACCTGGAGCAATCCTGCCGCCTTCCTCCTCGCGAGAGGTGTCCCGCGCCCCGCCGTCGTTCGGAGAGTCCCAGCCGAACTCCCGTCGTCGCCGCCCCCTCCTCCAAGGCAGCCCCCCGGCCTCTATAAAACCGGAGCCGCCCCCACTCTCCTCAACCACCTACCCGCCGAGCCGCGTCGCAAGCCCCGTCCGCGTCGCCGCTGCGCCGCACCACCACCGTGCCGCCGCCGCCGCATCGCCTCGCCGCCGGAGTCCTGGCGCAGAAACCGCTGGAGCCGAGCCGGATCTCGCCGTCACTTTTCTCCTATTAATCGGTAAAAAACCGATTCGGGTTTCCTCGGTTTTTCTTTCAGTTTATTTTAGGGTTAGTGTTTTCTCTCGGTTTATTCCGATCGGATCTAATTAGCGGACGTTCGTCCGTTAATCTGCGGTAGCGAACGATTTTCATTCATTAGTTTCTATTAGCGAACGTTCGTTCGTTTGGTTTTTCTTTTTTTTCGGCCAGGGACCTGTCCGCGAATACTTTTATCACAAATTAGTCCCAGATTTTCAAACCCTCGCTACTTTTTGCTCGTTTGTCCAAATCCAGTGAAACCAATGCCAAAATCTTCGCCTTGTTCCCCTCTTTCCAGATAATCAAGTTGAACATGGTTTTGACAAATTAAAATTTGGTTTCAAGTAGATTTGTTTTCAAACTTCTTTTGATCGTAGTTTGAGTTTCATAGCTCCGATTTGATTGATTCTTCCTGCAAATCAAAGCTCTTCAGTTGAACTTTTAGTTTGGATCTTTTCTCTTGAGTTTTACCCTTGCATCTTATGCTTGAGTGCTTATGTATGCTATTGTTTGTTAACAATAGAGTTTCCGGAGCGCGAAGCGTGCTACTATGAGTCACTAGGGTTTTCAGATCGTCACCAAGGCAATTAACACTTTGATCATATCTCTTATTACCTAGTTTTTACGCATTAGTTTCAGTCCTCAAACATTGCATGAGTAGGTTTGATAACATGTGGGTATTGGGAAGTAGTTGATGATGTAGGAACCTATTGTCTTTATTCCAAACCCTGGGAGTTACTTCTACCTTATGCTTATTCTGCTATGCTATGCTTGTAGGCGTGGTCTGGTTTGAGTGATCCATGACAGATGTGAGAGTTTTAATTAATGGTTAACTTAAGGTGGCTATTTTAATACACATCTGGGTGGATTGGTTGAGGCACCCTGGAGCACCTAGTGGTTGTCTGGGCATCTGGAACAATCATGCCACCTTCCTCCTCTCGAGAGGAGTCCCGCGCCCCGCCGCCGCTCGGGGAGTCCAAGCCGGACTCCCGTCGCCGCCGCCCCCTCCTCTACGGCAGCCCCCCGGCCTCTTTAAAACCAGAGCCGCCCCCTCTCCTCAACAGCCTCCCTGCCGAGCCGCGCCGCAAGTCCCACTCTCGTCGCCGCCGCGCCACATCACCACTGCGTCGCCACTACCGCATCGCCTCGCCGCTGGAGCCCTATCGCAGAAACCTCCGGAGCTGCGCAGGATCTCGCCGTCGCTTTTCTCTGATTAATCGGTAAAAAACCGATTGGTTTTTCTTTTGGTTTATTTTAGGGTTAGTGTTTTCTATCGGTTTATTACGATCAGATCTAATTAGCGGAAGTTCGTTCATTAATCTGCGGTAGCGAACGATTTTCGTTCATTAGTTTCTGTTAGCGAACGTTTGTTCATTTGGTTTTTTTCAGCCAGGGACCTATCCACGAATACTTTTATCACAGATTAGTCCCTGATTTTCAAACCCTCGCTACTTTTTTCTCGTTTGTCCAAATCCAGTGAAACCAATGCCAAAAATCTTCTTCTTGTTCTCCTCTTTCCAGATAACCAAGTTGAACATGGTTTTGACAAATTAAAGTTTGTTTCAAGCAGATCGTAGTTTGAGTTTCATAGCGCCGATTTGATTGATTCTTCCTGCAAATCGATGCTCTTCAGTTGAACTTTCAGTTTGGATCTTTTCTCTTGATTTTTACCCTTGCATCTTATGCTTGAGTGCTTATGTATGCTATTGTCTGTTAACAATAGAGTTTTCGGAGAGCGAAGCATGCTACTACGAGTCACTAGGGTTTTCAGATCGTCACCAGGGCAATTAACACTTTGATCATATCCCTTATTACCCAGTTTTATGCATTAGTTTCATTCCTCAAACATTGCATGAGTAGGTTTGATAACATGTGGGTATTGGGAAGTAGTTGATGAGGTAGGAACCTATTGTCTTTATTCCAAATCCTGGGAGTTACTTCTATGTTATGCTTATTCTGCTATGCTATGCTTGTAGGCGTGGTTTGGTTTGAGTGATCCATGATAGATGTGAGATTTTTAATTAATGGTTAACTTAAGGTGGCTACTTTAGTACACATCTGGGTGGACTGGTTGAGGCACCCTGGAGCACCTAGTGGTTGTCTGGGCACCTGGAGCAATCCAACGTTGTGCTGGGATATCCTGGAGTACCTGTGTGATCATCCTATGGTTTGCCACCCAGGCTCAAAGGGATCATAAGATTATTCATGCTAGAAACTTCCGTGTGCAGCCACATGCCATTATGGGCTCTGGCATAGTTGAGTAAGTTGCGGGAAACCTTTCCATGATGGGCTAGCAGATGTAGGGGATTGTAGGTGTACCATCCTATCTATCGGTTAAGGGGACCTCTTTGAAAAAACTGTGTCTCTGTCATCCGTTTCTCAAACATCATGTAGTGCAAGAAATCCAATGGTGAAGATGGAGTCTTGTGGGGAAAAGTGCGCAAACCTCTGCATAGTGTATAAACTAATCATGGTTAGCCGTGTCCTCGGTTATGGACATCTTGAGTATCTGGTACTTGAACTATTGATTTGACCTCATCACTTTACTTAATTAATCTGTTGGGTTGATAATTATTATTTTTGGGATTGATTTGGAGGAGCCTTCTCAATGTTTTGAACAAACTTGTAGTTGAATAAAATATATTCCCTTGTTGTAGGGAAAAACTAGCTTTATGCAAAATGATAACCATAGAGCCTCCACCAGCCAAATATGCATATAGTTATAGTTGTTACTTGTTCATTGCTCTATAGTGTTATCTTGCCAGCATATTCCATGTGCTGACCCACACAGGCTGCAACGTATTATGTTGCAGAGTTTTCAAACGAAAAGTAAGGTGCTCTAGGTGGTTGTCGTGCACTCAGCTATGCCATTGGAGTTGATGGACTCATTTACCTTCGAAGCTTCCGCAATTATCTTATTTAGATGGACTTCAGCCATATTATCGTAATAACTACTCTCTTTGAGATATTCGATGTAATAAGTGTGTGATTGCACTCTGTTATAAATCCCCGAGTACTATGTGTGTCAGCATTAAAGATCCAGGGATGACACTTACGCATAGAGATTTGACCATTTGAGGTCGGATCGCTACAGGTATCCCACGCAAGACATACATCAAGTGTTCTCAAATCCTTAAAGACTCAATCCGATAAGATAACTTCAAAGGGAAAACTCAATCCATTACAAGAAGGTAGAGGGGGAGAAACATCATAAGATCCAACTATAGTAGCAAAGCTTGCGGTACATCAAGATCGTGCCAAATCAAGAACACGAGAGAGAGAGAGAGAGAGAGATCAAACACATTGCTACTGGTACATACCCTCAGCCCCGAGGGCGAAGTAGTCCCTCCTTGTCATGGATAGCACCGGGATGATGAAGAAGGCCACCGATGATGATTCCCCCCTCCGGCAGGGTGCCGGAATAGGGTCCCGATTGGTTTTTGGTGGCTACAGAGGCTTGCGGCGGTGGAACTCCCGATCTAGGTTTCTTTTCAGGGGTTTCTATATTTATAGGAATTTTTGGCGTCGGTCTCACGTCAGGGGGGGTCTCCGAGTCATCCACGAGGCAGGGGGCGTGCCTAGGGGGTAGGGCGCGCCCTCCACCCTCCTAGATGGCTCGGGACTCTTTTGGCCCAACTATTTTACTCCGGGGGCTTCTTTTGGTCCATAAAAAATCATCAAAAATTGGCACGTCAATTGGACTCCGTTTGCTATTCCTTTTCTGTAAAACTCAAAACAAGGAAAAATCAAAAACTGGCACTGGGCTCTAGGTTAATAGCTTAGTCCCAAAATTCATATAAAATATCATATAAATGCATATAAAACATCCAAGATGGATAATATAATAGCATGGAACAATAAAAAATTATAGATACGTTGGAGATGTATCAGGCATCCCCAAGCTTAATTCTTGCTCATCCTCGAGTAGGTAAATGATAAAAATAGAATTTTTGATATGGAATTTTTGATATGGAATGCTAGCAATTGTTTCATACTTCAATATTCTCAAACTTTTTCAACTTTCACGCAATACATGAGCATGAGCCATGGACATAGCACTATAGGTGGAATAGAATGGTGGTTGTGGAGAAGACAAAAGGAGAACATAGTCTCACATCAACTAGGCGTATCACGGGCTATGGAGATGCCCATCAATAGATATTAATGTGAGTGAGTAGGGATTTCCATGCAACGGATGCACTAGAGCTATAAGTGTATGAAAGCTCAAAAATAAACTAAGTAGGTGTGCATCCAACTTGCTTGCTCATGAAGACCTAGGGCGGTTGAGGAAGCCCATCGTTGGAATATACAAGCCAAGTTCTATGATGGAAAATTCGCACTAGTATATGAAAGTGACAACACAGGAGACTCTCTATTATGAAGATCATGGTGCTACTTTGAAGCACAAGTGTGGTAAAAGGATAGTAGCATTGCCCCTTCTCTCTTTTTCTCTCATTTTTTGGCTTTCTCTTTTTTGAGGCCCTCTCTTTTTTTGGCCTCTTTAATTATTATTATTATTATTATTATTATTATTATTATTATTATTATTATTATTATTTTCGTCCAGAGTCTCAACCCGACTTGTTGGGGAATCATAGTCTCCATCATCCTTTCCTCACTCGGACAATGCTCTAATAATGATGATCATCACACTTTTATTTACTTACAACTCAAGAATTACAACTCAATACTTAGAACAAAACATGACTCTATATGAATGCCTCCGACGGTGTACGGGGATTTGCAATGACACAAGAGTGACATGTATGAAAGAATTATGAAAGGTGGCTTTGCCACAAATACGACGTCAACTACATGATCATGCAAAGCAATATGACAATGATGAAGCGTGTCATAATAAACGGAACGGTGGAAAGTTGCATGGTAGTATATCTTGGAATGGCTATGGAAATACCATAATAGGTAGGTATGGTGGCTGTCTTGAGGAAGGTATATGGTGGGTGAATGGTACCAGCGAAAGTTGTGCGGCATAAGAGAGGCTAGCAATGGTGGAAGGGTGAGAGTGCGTATAATCCATGGACTTAACATTAGTCATAAAGAACTCACATACTTATTGCAAAAATCTATTAGTCATCGAAACAAAGTACTATGTGCATGCTCCTAGGGGAAGGGTTGGTAGGAGTAAACCATCACACGATCCCGACCTCCACTCATAAGGAAGACAATCAATAAATGAATCATGCTCCAACTTCATAACATAATGGTTCACCATACGTGCATGCTACCATCGTGCTCTAAAAGAATCAAACTTCTCATAGTATTCAATGCACTTTATCTGAAAGTTTTTATTATATCCCTCTTGGATGCCTATCATACTAGGACTAAATTTATAACCAAAGCAAATTACCAGCTTTTTAAGACTCTCAAAATAATATAAGTGAAGCATGAGAGTTCATCTATTTCTTCAAAATAAAACCACCATCATGCTCTAAAAAGGTATAAGTGAAGCACTAGAGCAAATGACAAACTACTCCGAAAGATATAAGTGAAGATCAATGAGTAGTCGGATAATTATGCAACTTTGTGAAGACTCTCTAACATTTAATAATTTCAGATCTTGGTATTTTATTCAAACAGCAAGCGAAACAAAAGAAAAGAAAATGATGCTCCAAGCAAAACACATATCATGTGGTGAATACAAATATATCTCCAAGTAAGGTTACTGATGAACGAAGACGAAAGAGGGGATGCCTTCCGGGGCATCCCCAAGCATAGGATCTTGGTTGTCCTTGAATATTACCTTGGGGGTGCCTTGGACATCCCCAAGCTTAGGCTCTTGCCACTCATTATTTAATAGACCATTGAATCTTTACCCAAAACTTGAAAACTGATCACAACACAAAACTCAACAGAAAACTCGTAAGCTCATTTAGTATAAGGAAATAAAATCACCACTTTTGGTACTGTTGTGAACTCATTCTTTATTTATATTGGTGTAATATATACTGTTTTCAAACTTCTCTATGTTTCATACCCTCCGATACTACTCATTGATTCATCAAAATAAGCAAACAACAAATACAAAACAGAATGTGTCAAAAAGAGAACAGTCTATAGCAATCTATAGCTCTCAAATACTTCTGTAACTCCAAAAATTCTGAAATAAATTTGTGGACGTGAGGAATTTGTCTATTAATCTTCTTCAGGAAGAATCAACTGAAAATCTCTCTTCTATAAAAAGAATGACAGCTAATCATGTGAGCACAAAGTTTCTGTTTTTTACAGCAAGATCACATTAACTTTCACCCAAGTCTTCCCAAAGGTTCTACTTGGCACTTTATTGAAACAAAAGAGATAAAACATGATTAATACAGTAGCTTAATCATGTGGACACACAAAAACAGTAGGGGTAAATATTGGGTTGCCTCCCAACAAGCGCTTTTCTTTAATGCCTTTTTAGCTAGGCCTGACGATTTCAATGATGCTCACGTAAAAGATAAGAATTGAAAAATAAAGAGAGCATCATGAAAAATATGACTAACACATTTAAGCCTAACCCACTTTCTATGCATAGGGATTTTGTGAGAAAACAATTTATGCGAACAAGAATCAACTAGCATAGGAAGACAAAACAAGCATAACTTCAAAACTTTTAACACGCAGAGAGGAAACTTGATATTATTGCAATTCCTACAAGCATATATTCCTCCCTCATAATAATTTTCAGTACAATCATGAATAAATTCAACAATATAACCATCACATAAAGCATTCTTTTCATGATCTACAAGCATCGAAAATTTAATATTCTCCACATAAGCAAAAAATTTCTCATTCAGAATAGTGGGAGTATCATAAGAAACTCGAATACTATAAATTGTTTCCACATTAAAAGAGTAATGTTCAGAAAAAGGGTAATCATAATCATAAAATGTTTTGTAAATATAATCATCAGTACTTTTTATAGCATAAGTATCATCACAATAATCATCATAAGTAGCAACTTTGTTCTCATCATAATCAATTGAAACCTCTTCCAAGATAGTGGAATCATTACTAAATAAAGTGATGACCTCTCCAAATCCACTTTTATAATTATCACAATAAGATTAAACATCCTCCAAAATAGTGGGATCATTACTTCCTAAAGTTGACACTCTTCCAAACCCACTTTCATAAATATAATCATCATAAATAGGAGGCATGCTATCATTATAATAAATTTGCTCATCAAAACTTGGGAGACTAAAAATATCATCTTCATTAAACATAGCATCCCCAAGCTTGGGCCTTTTCATATCATAAGCATAATCACTCTCATCATTAATAGTATGGATAACACCAACAGTATAGCAATTATCATCATCACAATGAGTAATAGGAGCAACATCATTTGGGAGGATACCTTTTTACCTTTGCTTCTTCGTCTTTTCTTTTTCTTCTTCACATTAAGTATGGGTTTAATCCTCTTTTGGAGCTCCTTATTAATGAGATTGGTTGAATAGAAGGCTCATCCTCATTACCTGATTCATCATAAGAAAGAATAGGAGGATATTGGGAAATCTCTTCCCTTTCATCATTATTCTCTTCTTCTTCTATTTGTTTTCTTGTCTTTATGTAATTGGAAATATAAGGATCTTCAATGCAATTCACCACACAATACATATAAATTTCCTCTAGATCAAAATCAAGAACTTTATCAAGGATAAATTCTGGAATATCCTTAGTTATACGTTTCATTTCTTCATAACCCACAAGCAAACTAAGTTCATTAGGATGCACAAGGGAAATCAAGTCATCACAATTTTTGGACATGATACGATCATGAAACAATTTGCATTAGAGATTTAAATGATCACGTTCATTGCAAAGTTTACAAGGATGACAAAGAAATTTTAAATTTTCAGCACAAGCATCTAGCCTCTCTTGCAACCATTTAGTTTCTAAATACTTATGCCTCTTGCAAAATCTATATTACCTATTTGGTATGTACCTGCAAACTCTATGTACTCAACAAAAATTGACATGCTTATAAGAGACATTTTCATCATGACTAGTGCAATCATCATTAGTACTACGTATATTCAAAGAGTTCATACTAACAACATTGCAATCATGCTCATCATTCAAAGATTGTAAGCCAAACATTTTATTGCATTCTTCTTCTAACATTTTGGCACAATTATCAGAATCCTTATTTTAACGAAAGATATTAAAAAGATGAAGCATATGAGGCACCATCAATTCCATTTTTTGGTAGTTTTCTTTTATAAACTAACTAGTGATAAAACAAGAAACTAAAAGATTCGATTGCAAGATCTAAAGATATACCTTCAAGCACTAACCTCCCCGACAACGGCGCCAGAAAAGAGCTTGAAGTCTACTACACAACCTTCTTCTTGTAGATGTTGTTGGTTTCCGAAGTGCAGAGGTTTGTAGGACAGTAGCAAATTTCCCTCAAGTGGATGACCTAAGGTTTATCAATCCGTGGGAGGCGTAGGATGAAGATGGTCTCTCACAAACAACCCTGCAACCAAATAGCAAAGAGTCTCTTGTGTCCCCAACACACCCAATACGATGGTGAATTGTATAGGTGCACTAGTTCGGCGAAGAGATGGTGATACAAGTGCAATATGGATGGTAGATATAGGTGTTTGTAATCTGAAAATATAAAACAGCAAGGTAACTAATGATAAAAGTGAGCACAAACGGTACTGCAATGCTTCGAAACAAGGCCTAGGTTTCATACTTTCACTAGTTCAAGTTCTCTCAACAAGCATAACATAATTAGATCATTTAACTATCCCTCAACATGCAGCAAAGAGTCACTCCAGAGTCACTAATAGCGGAGAACAAACGAAGAGATTATTGTAGGGTACAAAACCACCTCAAAGTTATTCTTTCCGATCAATCCATTAGGCTATTCCTATAAGTGTCACAAATAGCCCTAGAGTTCATAGTAAAATAACACCTTAAGGCACAAATCAACCAAAACCCTAATGTCACCTAGATGCTCCAATGTCACCTCAAGTATCCGCGGGTATGATTATATGATATGCATCACACAATCTCAGACTTATCTATTCAACCAACACAAAGAACTTCAAAGAGTGCTCCAAAGTTTCTACCAAAGAGTCAAGATGAAAACATGTGCCAACCCCTATGCATAGATTCCCAAGGTCACGGAACCCGCAAGTTGATCACCAAAACATACATCAAGTGAATCAATAAAATACCCCATTGTCACCACGGGTATCCCACGCAAGACATACATCAAGTGTTCTCAAATCCTTAAAGACTCAATCCGATAAGAAAACTTCAAAGGGAAAACTCAATCCATTACAAGAAGGTAGAGGGGGAGAAACAACATAAGATCCAACTATAGTAGCAAAGCTCGCGGTACATCAAGATCGTGCCAAATCAAGAACACGAGAGAGAGAGATCAAACACATAGCTACTAGTAGATACCCTCAGCCCAGAGGGTGAACTACTCCCTCCTCGTCATGGAGAGCGCCGGGATGATGAAGATGGCCACCGGTGATGATTCGCCCCTCCGACAGGGTACCGCAACAGGGTCCCGATTGGTTTTTGGTGGCTACAGAGGCTTGCGGCGGCGGAACTCCCGATCTAGGTTTCTTTTCGGGGGTTTCCATATTTATAGGAAGTTTTGGCGTCGGTCTCACGTCTGGGGGGTCTCCGAGTCATTCATGAGGCAGGGGGTGCGCCCTCCACCCTCGTGGATGGCTCAGGTCTCTTCTGGCCCAACTATTTTACTCTGTGGGCTTCTTTTGGTCCATAAAAAATCATCAAAAATTGGCATGTCAATTGGACTCCATTTGGTATTCCTTTTCTGTAAAACTCAAATACAAGGAAAAAACCAGAAACTGGCACTGGGCTCTAGGTTAATAGGTTAGTCCGAAAAGTCATATAAAACAGCATATAAAACATCCAAGATGGATAATATAATAGCATGGAACAATAAAAAATTATAGATACATTGGAGACTTATCAAGCCCACCTGGGCGCGCCTGGGCCCCCATGCGCGCCTTGGTGGGTTGAGCTCCCCTCGGAGCCCCCCTCTGGTACTTCTTTGGCCCAACAGGTGTCTTCTGTTCCAGAAAAAATCTCCAAAAAGTTTCGTTGCGTTTGGACTCCATTTGGTATTGATTTTTTGCAAAGTAAAAAACAAGCAAAAACAGCAACTGGCACTGGGCACTATGTCAACAAGTTAGTCTCCAAAAATGATATAAAGTTGCTATAAAATGATTGTAAAACATCCAAGAATGATAATATAATAGCATGGAACAATGAAAAATTATAGATACATTGGAGACATATTAGTCCGCGCCCCATATTTGATTGGGAGGAGGGAGATGATGACTGTCAACATATCATCGGGGAGCCTGTTGATGAAGTCTAGGCCTGCTGGAGTCACTTGCGGTTCTTGCTCACCCCGCCTCCGCTTGTTGGCAGCCCCGTACTGCACCTCTGGAGTCTCCTTGTCAGTGGCGCTTTCTGATAGAAGTGGGAGTGCAGGGAATATTTATTTAAAACAGGGCACTAGAAAAGTGTATTGGTAACTAGAAGTTAGTAAGTAGGAATACAGTAAGAAAATTAAATAAGAATTGGTTGCTTAAATACTACACAATTCATTTGATATTGCTGGGTAAGTCAACATGCAGATACTTGAAAAGAAAACTTACTTCGAACAAAGTCTGGACGGATGGTATCGTTGGGGAAGTTAGCATATATCTCATGACCAGGATCTTTTATGTGCAGTGCAATTTTAGTGCCAGCTTTCAGTACGTAGAACTTAGAAATTGTTTCCAAAGGCCAGTGCCAAAATAGGAGTCACCAAGTTCATCGAGTCTTACAGTAGCAACGATCGTAAATCCATGATTTGTGTTCAGTATGACATCCCTGCAGTCTTCATTTATGTAAAGGGAAAGATTGTGCACTACATATTCTGTTGCATAGCAAGGGACGCGGTGCAGAAAATGGTAGGATTGTTAAAGAAAATATGGTAACATGCAAATATGGGGCTAAATTGAAAGAACTGTACAACAGTTGAAATCGAAGGACAAAAATCTATAATTAAACAGATAGGTAAACATGATGTCATGGAAATACGAGAGTAATTGAAAGAACAATACATCATTAATTTTCCTAATATAGAAAGAAGAGGAAAAAAATCCCCTTTAACGTATATGGTGCATGTGGCACCTTTTATCCAAATGTAGCAATATTTAGCATATGTTCAGGAAAGTAGGTCATGCCAACCGATTTAGGGTGAGATTGAACATATCGCGTGCATTCTCAAGTCATCTGGTACGGTGTGATGGAACTCCATGGATGTCTGGCGGAGGTCATAAAGTCCTGATGTGTCCGTGCACTATACACTCTATGAATGAAAGAAAACCCTCAAATCAGCTTGAATAAATATGAATTCACGTCGATTTCGGTCGGGTGATTAAAGGAGGCAGATGAACTGGGATAAGACATGAGATAATATCTCATTAAATTGGTTACCTTGTTGTCCATGAGAAAAAATCCTCAATACAGCAGATTCCCCAACCGGGCGGAGCTGGGTCGACCGCGAGCAGCGTCGAGAAAGTCGATGCGATAGGCGGCGTCAAGTGGAAGTGGCTAAATGCGGTGGTGTTTGCCAGCAGCTTGGCGGCAAAGGCAGGCGTCGAGCTAAGTGGTTGCCGCCGCGATAGGAAATGCCATGCATAGACGCGGAGGAGCTTGTGCAGGTCTGAATGGGGACCGGAGGGGGTGGCAGGCGGGGTGATGGTTTTTGTGACGTGAGGATGGTGAGGGTTTTCTCTTTTCTTTTTTGAATTGGGTGGTGAGGGTTTTCTGCCCCACAAAGAATTTCGGAGGCAACGGTTTGCTAGAGCCAACCGTGCGTGATTGACGCAATAGGCAAAATGAAAGTCACTGCACACAGTTCCAATTTTGGGAACCGTGTGTGATTGACGTACTACCTCCGTCCTAGTTTATTAGTCACCTTTGTAATTTGTACGAAATTTTGATCAAATATTTAACTAACAAATGTTTATGAATGCCATCAAAAATTATATCATTGAACACTATGTTCAAATACGCATTCAACGATATATTTTTGGCTGATCTGCACTAACATTTTGTCAGTTAAATCTTTGGTTAAAATTTAACACAAATTAGAAAGGGGACCAATAAACCAGGACGAAGGTAGATTCCATCAACCGAACTGATTGCTTCCATATCCCATATTTAGACATAAGTAAACATAGATTAAACATACTCAGGCATAGATAATAAGCGTACACAAGCATAGTTCAACCATAAGTACATAGTTCAACCATCATTAAGCATACTCAAGCATACATAGTTCGATCCCTCATCTCATCTCATCTGTCGGCACGATCCTGAAGCTTCTCCATGTACTCGGCGTACGCACCGTGTGCCACCCTGCGAGAATACTACTGCTTGAAGGAGCCAACGACCCATCCTCTTGCATGCGCCAGAACACTTTGATACGCGTCATGAAGCTTGTGGTTGCAAAATGGGCATCAATAGCCATCGTTCCAGGTCCTAATACGCCTGTTATGCATTCCCGCGTAAAGCTCCCTCAGGATTTGCCTCTTGTACCTCCTCTGGCCATCTTCATCCTCCCTGTCCACCTCGTCAGATAGCACCTATACAAACAGTAAAAAATGTGGCGTCAAATTAATGTTTACAAACTAATCTCTAGCGAACATTTGGCAGTTGCCAAAATTTGGCATCAAATCGATGTTTACATGCCGTGAAGTAGGATTAGGAATTTATGGCTATTTTTTATACATATCTAGAGATTATGGTTCGATATTTAAGCACAGTCGTCTATGTACAGACCAATCTTGAAGAAAATAATGGAACAAACATATATGTAGCTCATTCAAAATCAATTGTCAAGTCCTGGCTAGGAATTATTAGCACGAACACTAATACGTCTCCAACGTATCTATAATTTATGAAGTATTCATGCCATGTTTACAATAATTTTATATGGTTTTGGTATGATTTGCATGGAACTAACCCGGACTGACGCTGTTTTCAGCAAAACTACCGTGGTGTTGTTTTTTTGTAGAAATGAAAGTTCTCCAAATGAGCTAAAACATTTTGACGATTTTTTTGGAACAAAAGAGACCCCCGAAGCTTCGTGGAAGGACCATAAGGTGAAGGAGGAGGGCACAAGACACCGGGTGCGCCTGGTGGGCCTAGCTTGCCCCGGTGGGTTGTGCTCACCTTGAGGCCCATCTTCGCATGAAACCAACGCCAAAAAATCCCATAAATAGAGAAACCATCAGAAGTAACCCTATATCAGAAGTTTCGCCGCCGCAAGGCTCTGTAGCCACAAAAAACCAATCTAGACCCTGTTTTGTCACTCCGCCGGAGGGGGAAATCATCACCGCTAGCCATCTTCATCATCCCGGCAGCCACCATGATGAGGAGGGAGTAGTCCACCCTCGGGGCTGAGGGTTTGTACCAGTAGGTATGTGTTTAATCTCTCTCTCTCTCTCTCTCGTGTTCTTGATATGTCACAATCCTGATGTATCACGGGCTTTGTTAATATAGTCAGATCATATGGTGTTTCCCCCTCTTTATCTTGTTGTGATGAATTGAGTTTTCCCTTTGAGATTCCATTGTATCGCATTGAATACTTTTATGTATTTGAGAGCACTTGATATATGTCTTGCATATGAATACCTGTGGTGACAATGGGGTATCATATTGACTCACTTGATATGTGTTTTGGCACTTAACTCACGGATTCCCAAGGTGACATTGGGGTAATCTATGCATAGCGGTTGATGCACGTTCTCGTCTTTTGTTTCTCCGGTAGAAATCTTGGGGCACTCTTTGAGTTTATTTGTGTTGGATTGAGTATTATGAATCTGAAATTATTTGGTGTTATCTTAGTACGAACTCTTGATAAATCTATTGGAAAGGATAACTTGTGTTATTTTAGTATGAACTCTTGATAGATCGATCGGGAAGGATAACTTGGTGTTATTTTAGTACAAACTCTTGGATAGATCGATCGGAAAGAATAGCTTCGAGGTGGTTTTGTACCCTACCAACAATGTCTTCTTATGTTCTCCGCTAGATAGGAACTTTGGAGTGATTCTTCATTGCACCTTGAGGGATGGTTATATGATCCAACTAGATTAGCATTGTTGAGAGATTGCACTAGTGAAAGTATGGACCCTAGGCCTCATTTTCAAGCATTACAATACCGTTTGTGATCCGTTTTATCAATTGTTACCTTGTTCTTTTTAATTGTTCCTACTACAAAAATCAATATCTACTATCACTACTGCACTTTTATTACCATCTCTTTGCCGAACTAGTGCACCTATACAAATTCCCATTGTATTTGGTATGTTGGGGACACAAGAGACTTTTTATTATTTGGTTGTAGGGTTGTTTGAGAGAGACCATCTTCATCCTACACCTCCCACGGATTGATAAACCTTAGGTCATCCACTTGAGGTAAAACTGCTACTGTCCTACAAAACTCTGCGCTTGGAGGCCCAACACAAGTCTACAAGAACAAGTTGTGTAGTAGACATCAAGCTCTTTTCTGGCGCCATTGTCAGGGAAGTGAGTGCTTGAAGGTATATCTTTAGATCTTGCAATTGAATCTTTTAGTTTCTTGTTTTATCACTAGTTTGTTTTATAAAAGAAAACTACAAAAAAATGGAATTGAGGTTGCATCATATTATTCATCTTTATAATGTCTTTCGTGAAAATGATAGAAAGGTAAATTCTTCTGAACTGATAGAAGAAGAATTCAATGGAATGTTTGGTATAAATGATGAGCATGATTGCCATGTTGTCAGTATGAATTCTTTGAATATCCATGATGTTAATGATATGCAAAGCCATAAGCTTGGGGATGCTATGTTTGATGAAGATGATATTTTTAGTCTCCCAAGATTTGACGTGAAAATTTGTTATAATGATTGCATGCCTCCTATTTATGATGATTATAATGATGAAAGTGGATTTGGAGGGGTCATGAGTTTATTTAGTGATGAATCCACCATTTTGGATAAGGCTTCAATTGACTATGATAACAAAGTTGCTATCTATGATGATTATTCTGATGACATGTATGATATAAAGAATAATGATAACCATGAAAATTGCCATAATGATTTTAATTTTCAATCACATGATAGTTATTTTGTTGAGTTTGCTCCCACTACTATTGATGAGAAGAAATTTGCTTATGTGGAGAGTAATATGTATTCTATGCTTTGGTGTCATGAAAAGAATGCTTTATGTGATGGTTATATTGTTGTATTTCTTCATGATGCTACTGAAAAATGTTATGAGGGAGGAACTTATGCCTGTAGGAATTGCAATAATATCAAGTTTCCTCTCTATGTGTTGAAAATCTTGAAGTTGTGCTTGTTTTGCCTTCCTATGCTAGTTGATTCTTGTTCCCATAAATTGTTTGATCACAAAATCCCTATGCATAGGAAGTGGGTTAGCCTTAAATGTGCTTTCCATGTGCTTCATGATGCTCACTTTATGTTTCAATTCTTATCTTTTATGTGAGCATCATTGAAATCATCATGCCTAGCTTAAAAGGTATTAAAGAAAAGCGCTTTTTGAGAGACAACCCAACATTTACCCCTACTATTTTTATGTGTTCACATGCTTAGGCTACTGTAGTAATCATGTTTTATAGCTTTAGTTTCAATGAAGTGCCAAGTAAGACCTTTGGGATGGTCTATGGTGATAGTTGATTTGATCTTACTGAAAAACAGAAATTTTTTCTCCCAGTAAAATAATTTTCATATTTTACAAAGGTGTGATAAAATCATGGTTCTTATTGCAAAAGACTGATATAAAAATTTCCCAGGTTGTCCTAATTTTTCAGAATTTTTGGAGTAGCAGAAGTATGGTTGTTGTCCAGATCATTACAGACAGTTCTGTTGTTGATAGATTCTGTTTTTAATGCATAGTTTGCTTGTTTCCTAGTTTCTATGGCTTATATTTCTCAATATAATTGTGAAAATGATATGCTATAATAGGAATTGTGTTAGAATAATTATAAATATTGTCTTTGACAGTACCTGCTACCTCTTGAGCTTGCATTGGTTTTCCCTTGAAGAGGAAAGGGTGGTGCACCAAAGTAGAGTAAGTATTTCCCTCGGTTTTGAGAACCAAGGTATCAATCCAGTAGGAGACAATGTGCAAGCCACTGAATACCTACATAAACAAACACCAACTTGCACCCAACGCAATAAAGGGGTTGTCAATCCCTTCACAGTTATTTGCAACATGAGATCTCATAGAGATGGATAAACGGCAAAGTAATTGTTTTGGTATTTTAGGTTTATGGACCGGAAAATAAAATCTTGCAAAGAAATCAAATATGAAACTAAAAGTGTAGTTTGGAAACTTATATGATGGAAAATAGACCCCGGGGGTATAGGTTTCACTAGAGGCTTCTCTTGAGATAGAAATTATTATAGTGGGTGAACAAATTACTGCCGACCAATTGATAGAAAAGCGCAAAGTTATGACGATATCTATGGCAATGATCATGAACATAGGCATCACATCCATGTCAAGTAGACCGAAACAATTCTGCATCAACTACTATTACTCCACACATGGACTGCTATCCAGCATGCATCTAGAGTATTAAGTTCATAAGAACAGAGTAACACTTTAAGCAAGATGACATGATGTAGAGGAATTAACTGAAGCAATATGATGAAAACCCCATCTTTTTATCCTCGATGGCAACAATACAATATGTGTCGTTTCCCCTTCTGTCACTAGGATCGAGCACCGCAAGATTGAACCCAAAGCTAAGCACTTCTCCCATTGCAAGAAAAACCAATCTAGTTGGCCAAACCAAATTGATAGTTTGAAGAGACTTGCAAAGATATCAAATCATTCATATAAGAATTCAGAGAAGATTCAAATAATATTCATAGATAAGCTGATCTTAAATCCACAATTCATCGGATCTCGGCAAACACATCACAAAAGAGTATTACATCGAATAGATCTCCAAGAACATCGAGGAGAACATGGTATTGAGAATCAAATAGAGAGAAAATGCCATCTAGCTACTAGCTATGGACCCGTAGGTCGGTGGTAAACTACTCATGCTTCATCGGAGAGGGAATGGTGTTGATGTAGAAGCCCTCCATGATCGAATCCCCCTCCGGCAGGATGCCGGAAAAGGCCCCTAGATGGGATCTCATGGGTACAGAAGGTTGTGGCGGCGGAAAAGTGGTTTCGTGGCTCTCCCGGAAGTTTTTAGGGTATAAGAGTATATATAGGAGGAAGATCTAGGTCAGTAGGTCACCGAGGGGCCCACAAGGTTGGGAGCGCGCCCTTCACCCTTGTGGCTACCTCATGGCTCTTTTGACTTGCACTCCAAGTCTCCTGGGTGTCTTTTGGTCCAAGAAAAATCATCACGAAAGTTTTCTTCTATTTCACATTGGGGTAATCTATGCATAGGGGATGATGCACGTTCTCGTCTTTTGTTTCTCCGGTAGAAATCTTGGGGCACTCTTTGAGTTTATTTGTGTTGGATTGAGTATTATGAATCTGAAATTATTTGGTGTTATCTTAGTACGAACTCTTGATAGATCTACTGGAAAGGATAACTTGTGTTATTTTAGTATGAACTCTTGATAGATCGATCGGGACGGATAACTTGGTGTTATTTTAGTACGAACTCTTGGATAGATCGATCGGAAAGAATAGCTTCGAGGTGGTTTTGTACCCTACCAACAATTTCTTCTTATGTTCTCCGCTAGATAGGAAATTTGGAGTGATTCTTCATTGCACTTTGAGGGATGGTTATATGATCCAACTAGATTAGCATTGTTGAGAGATTGCACTAGTGAAAGTACGGACCCTAGGTCTCATTTTCAAGCATTGCGTACCATTTTTGCTCCATTTTATCAATTGCTACCTTTCTTTTTTGTTGTTCCTACTAGAAAAATCAATATCTACTATCATTAATAGACTTTTATTACCATCTCTTCGCCGAACTAGTGCACCTATACAAATTCCCATTATATTTGTTGTGTTGGGGACACAAGAGACTTTTTATTATTTGGTTGCATGGTTGTTTGACATAGACAATCTTCATCCTACACCTCCCACAGATTGATAAACCTTAGGTCATCCACTTGAGGGAAAATTGCTACTGTCCTACACAACTCTACAAGAACAAGTTGTGTAGTAGACATCAAACACCAACCCTAGTCGGATTACTAGAGGAAATCATTTGCATAGATGAAACAACTAATGACTTATCACTTGTACCATTCAAACAATCAATACACTACATGGATCAAACGAAACTTACTCAGATTTCATGGATTGGGAGAACATAACCATAGGATTTCTATTCCAAAAGGGGGGAGGCAGGAGTAACCAGAGAAACCCTAGGATCTATTTGACACATACATGGGTATAGATGACTAACTAGTTGTCCGTCGTCGTCGGAGTCGTCACCGGAGTCGTCGGGGTCATCGCCCGAGTCGTCACCGGAGTCGCTGTGGAACTCCACCTCCGGCTGTGGAAGCTTGACGCCATCGATGACGTCAGGGTGCAGCGATACCTCGCCGGTGGTGACGACAACCTTCGTCTCCATCTCCACGCTGTGCTCTGGTGCTTAAGCAGTCCCTGTGTCGCGACTCCCTCCGATGGGGCGCTTCGCTGACATCCTCATACACTGACGGCTTTGGGGACTGAGAGCGGCGTCGAGGATGCAAGCATAGAGAGGGGATTGTGTGTGTGTGGTGAGGATGGGGGTGCGGCCGCTCAGGCGCACCATTAATATGGAGTAGTGGGAGAGTGGCGGGCGACAGTCAAACCACTGGCTCGCCTCCCGGTGAGCCTGCGCACCGGACTGCTGGCATGCCTACCGTCGTTTCACATAGCTACTCGCATGCCTCCCAATGACACTGCGCAACAAGCATGCCTCCATCAATTCACACACCTGCACGCACGCATCCCGGTCTGCCTGCACAGCGGACTGCTCACATGCGTCCCGTCAACTCACGCCTGCTCGCACGGCACACGGGTCGTGTGGCGGCACGTATATTGTTTTTCTATTTGGATGATTAATGCTGCCGCTTTATTGCTTAACCAAAGCATGGCACGTATCCATTGTTGGTCTAACGCTCACGGTTCGAATAAACAATCCGTTTGGGATATTGGTTCTCAATTATCAATAACCTCCCGTCTGTAAGAAGATAAAGATGTAACGCCCCCGACACACCCGCCGGTGGTCGTTACTCCTGGCAGGATCTAGACTGGCCCCATAGATCAATACTAGTCTTTTCTCCGCACTTTGACCTCACTCGTGCGCACCCGGGAGCAAGTTCTCGGTCGGTCACCCATCCTGAAACTACTCCAAGCTGGGCATGCTTAACTTTTGAGTTCTTTCCGAATGGGCTCCCGGAAAAGAAGGAATTCCTTAATGATATGAGTAGTCTACCATCCCTAATAAGCCAGGCTATCACATACACCCCCACTCAGAGGAACCGACGTCCTCGTCGGGCCACAGGAATGTTCCCTCTTGGCACAAACGTCTGTGCTTCCAGTCTGGCACATCTGCCATCCCGTGTGCCATGACGGGTCACAAACGTCATGCACAACATAACCACGCACCTATCCGCAAACATCCGTGTAACCGCGAGGGTCGGCTCTGATACCAACTTGTAATGCCCCGGACACACCCGCCGATGGTCGTTACTCTTGGCGGGATCTAGACTGGCCCCATAGATCAATACTAGTCTTTTCTGCGCACTTTGTCCTCACTCGTGCGCACCCGGGAGCAACTTCCCGGTCGGTCACCCATCCTAAAACTACTCCAAGATGAGCACGCTTAACTTTGGAGTTCTTTCCGAATGGGCTCCCGGAAAAGAAGGAATTCCTTATTGATATGAGTAGTCTACCATCCCTGATAAGCCAGGCTATCACATAAAAACACGAATGGTAGTGAGGTGGAGCTGCAGCAAGCACTAGCATATATGGTGGCTAACTTACGCAAATAAGAGCGAGAAGAGAAGCAACGCAACAGTCGTGAAGTAGAAGTGATCAAGAAGTGATCCTGAAACTACTTACATTCAAGCATAACACAAGAACCGTGTTCACTTCCCGGACTCCACCGAAAAGAGACCATCACGGCTACACACGCGGTTGATGCATTTTAATTAAGTGTCAAGTTCTCTGCAACCGGACATTAACAAATTCCCATCTGCCCATAACCGCGGGCGCGGCTTTCGAAAGTTCAAACCCTGCAGGGGTGTCCCAACTTAGCCCATCACAAGCTCTCACGGTCAACGAAGGATATTCCTTCTCCCAGGAAGACCCGATCAGACTCGGAATCTCGGTTACAAGACATTTCGACAACGGTAAAACAAGAACAGCAAGACCGCCCGATGCGCCGACATCCCGATAGGAGCTGCACCTATCTCGTTCTCAGGGTAACACCGGATAAGATAAGCGTACAGGTACCAACATAACCCAAGTTGCCAAGGGATAGTCCTGCACGGTGCTCTAGTTCGGACCAACTCTTAGACAAGTACAGGCCCGGGGGGGTTAAAATAAGATGACCCTCGGGAGCACGACTCCCCAGGTAAAAGTAGGTGGTGGTGAGGCAAATGGTAAAACCAAGGTTGGGCCTTGCTGGAGGAGTTTTATTCAAAGCGAACTGTCAAGGGGTTCCCATAACACCCAACCGCGTAAGGAACACAAAATCAAGGAACATAACACCGGTATGACGGAAACTAGGGCGACAAGAGTGGAACAAAACACCAGGCATAAGGCCAAGCCTTCCACCCTTTACCAAGTATATAGATGCATTAAAGTAAATAAGATATAATAATGACATCCCAACAAAAATCCATGTTCCAACAAGGAACAAACTCCAACTTCACCTGTAACTAGCAACGCTATAAGAGGGGCTAAGCAAAAGCGGTAACATAGCCAAACAATGGTTTGCTCGGAAAGGAGGGTTAGAGGCTGGACATTGCAATATAGGAGGCATGATATAGCAAGTGGTAGGTATCGCGGCATAGCAATAGAGCGAGCAACTAGCAAGCAAAGATAGTAGTGATTTCAAGGGTATGGTCATCTTGCATGAGATCCCGCAAGGAAGAAGAACGAGTCCATGAAGAAGGCAAACGGACGTAGTCGAACGAATCCTCACAAACACGACGTTATCGGAACTAACCCGAAGAAGCAACACCGGAAATAAGCAAGCAACATAGTAAACAACCACCACATAAACATGGCACGAAGCACAACGAAGTATGATGCATGACCGGTTTAATTATGCATGGCATGGCAAAATGCACAAACAATCCTTCAAATTAAGTGGAGCTTAATATGCAACGAGTTGCATATTGAAGGAAACACCACATTCAAGTTATTTAGTTTGATCTCATTTATGTACCCAACAATATTAAATGTTGATTAACTAGGCAAGAGGTGAAGCACGACAAAACTACCCACCTAGGCAAGTTTAAATGAGGCCGGAAACAATGAACAACAATTCCGATAAATCCTCTTGTGCATATTTTAGAGTTGGTACTGTTCTGTCCTAAACCAAATTTTAGAGTTTTAAACATGCAAGATGAGTGCACCAAGTTAAACTAGGCATTTTCTACCCCATTTACATATAAAGTTTATTAAAAACCGAGCTATGGTTATTTAGTTATTAAATAAATCATTTTAGCATGGCAATATGGAAAATAAACACAAACAACATTTTAAACATTTCAAACATGCATGAAAGTTGGATATTATGAATCTAGACAAAATTCTAAGCATTTTTCATATATAAAGTTTTTACGTATGATGCACGGTTTGCGAGTTTAAATATGCATGGAGTTTAGGGACCTTTCTGTAAAACTGCAGCCTCTGGATAAAAAGGAAAATTGCTGAAAGGAAAAAAAACAGAAGCAGGCCAAATCTAACTGGCCCAACAGGAGGGAAAACAAAAGGAGGGGTGCTGGGGCGCTCACCATGGGCCAAGGCCCATTCGGTGGTGAGGTGGACCGGTTGGGTTGCTAGGCGCGCAGCTGGCCTGCTAGCCTTGCGCTTGGTCAACGCGCGAGCGAGACGAGCGGGCGAGCTGCTGCTGTTCTCGTTCCTGAAGAAAACAGAAATAGTAGCAGAACTACGGCAATGGAGAAGACAACGACAAGGGTCCCGGCGACCCGAACCGGCCGGAACGGGCGGGTCGAGTCGTCCAGCGTCGGTTCCGGGCAACGGTGGCGGACGGAGCTCGGGTGCGGGACTCCAAATCCATGGCGCTGTCCAAGGTGCAGAGAGAGAGGGAGGTTAGAGACAGCGGAAGCTTCAGCGGAACAGAGACAGGGGAAGGGAGCATGTGCAGCGAGGACGACCTGGCCGTGACCTTCATCGACGGTGGGCGTGGGTGCTCAAGGTGGTCATGGGGTGGGGCGTTGGGGCCGGACCCTGTACAGAGGAGGCGGAGGAAGGCGGGGCGTCGTGCTCCTGCTGGTGGCGAGAGGGTCCTCGGTGCAAGCAGGAGGGAGCTATAGGGGCGCCTGGTCGCCGGTGACAGAGCTGGTCACGAGGACGGGTGCGGGGTTTAGACGCGTGAGGCTGTGGTCGAGGAGCTCGGGAGGCTCAGCGGCTTCGTGTCCTTGGCGGCTTCCTGTAGAGAGAGGCGAGAGGGAGTTGATGGTGAGGAGTGAGGATGGGAGAGAAGAGAAAGGAGGGAGCACAGGGAGCAGGGAGAGGGCGACGGCCTGGCAGTGGTGCTCGTCTCCGGCGAGATGGCGGTGATGCACGGGGCGACGTCGGGGCCGAGCAGAGGAAGCGTACGGGAGGGGCTCCAGAATAAACTCCTCTTCCCTGGATCAAGAGGAGACAGGGGCTTCGGGAGAGCGAGGAAGATCTCCTCTCCTTGGATCATGCACACGCAGCAGAGTGCTCCGGCGCGGCGGGGCGAAGGGATCGAGGTGGAACTGGTTGGTGGTAGGTGGGATGGATCGGCAGGATCCCGATGAAGAAGGAGACTAGGAGGATGCGCTCTTTGGCTGGTTTTGGATCCCGATGGGGAGAGTGGTGGCGGCCTGGGGATGGATGGGACACCTCCTAAAATTTAGGGTTTGGTCTGGTTATATATAGCATGTAGGTAAAAGAAGTGGGATTTGGATCATCGGATTGGGATCGAACGGTCGAGAATAAAAGGTTAGGGAGACCAAAAAGAAAAATGGAGTTGTTTTTATAGATGTTAGGGGATGATCCGGTCCCAACGGTGACGACTGCCCGGGTCGGGTCCAAGACAGCTTTCGGACGCGCGCGCGAGGAGGGCCGCGGGCTGACGAGAGAGGTTAGATTGGGCCTAGGTGGACTGGTTGTGACTGAGTAGAAGGCTGAGGGCTGCAGGAGAGAAGAGAGAGAGAGAGACCCGGCAGCAGTTTCCGGAGACCGAAAACGTCCAACGATTTGACCGACTATATTGTCGCTATAGTTATCCGTTGGGGCGTCAAACGGACTCCGAATGTGATGAAACTTGGCAGGCAGCCTATCTACACTATAACAACACCACATGTCAACTTTCAACCCGTTCCGAGAACATTTTCTAGCCACTTATAAAAATAATATTTCGGAGGTGCCGCGGGCGTGTGCAAGTGTGGACGGGCTCAGAACGGACAACGGAAAGAACAGGGAGGCCAGGATGGATGCAAGTTTTGAAAACATGATGATGCAATGCACATGATGACATGACAAGATGCGACATGCAAGCAAAATACAAGGTAACAACAGCGAATAACTGGAAGACACCTGGCACATCGGTGTCGGGGCATTACAACACTCCACCACTACAAGAGGATCTCGTCCCGAGATCTAGGATGGCACCGGAGGGAAACGGAAGAGGAAGAGAAGAGGTAAAACAAAGTTGCTTCTTTGACAAATGAGTGAAACCAAAGAACCTTGAGAGGTTGAACAAATTGAAAGAAAGAACACAACGAAGATGAACGAAGTTGAAAACACTCCGTTAGAAAAGAGGAACCAGGAGCATTACTAGAACCTTGTAGGTTGAAAGACATAATAAAAAGGTTGCGATGGACAAGAAGCAACATGCAAGCACTCCAGTAAAAATGAGATGTACAAGGAATGATAAATATTAATTACAACAACACTCCGGTTGGAAATGGGAGGCATAGAATATGAACTTGGCAAAAAGAAAGAACTTGAATGAGACCCCTGTTAGAACAGGAATGATAGACACAACACTCTGGTTAAAACAAGATAGAGAAGGAATACAACTGATATAATTGGGACAACACTCCGACTGTAAATGGAAGGAATTGAGGATGAGCTTGACAAGATGAGAAGATACTTGATGAAAACAACAACACACTACCTTCGGAACAAATGTAAGAAAGGAATTAAAAGAACAGAGGAAAAAACAACATCTTCTACCTCAAATGAGCTTGCAAAGGCATCCTTAGGCGAAGGATCGAACGAAGTTGTTGGAAAACCAACAACGAAAAGAGTAAGCTTGTTGTGGGCATATGGAAAACACGTCAAAATCTTGAGGTGAAATTCTGCCACTAACAAAAATAATAGATTGGATTGATATCAACAAGGAGATGAAAACTCCTTCATCAAGATGAGAAGCGGAAATTGGATCATAGATAAGCACCGTAATGGCAACAAACCTTGGGGAAGGCTTTAGGTGAAATATAACCCAAGATAATTCCAATGAAGAGATTGATGGTTTGAAAAGATGTCTCGAGCGAAGAGAAAATGATGGATTTAGATATGTCACTCTTGAAACTTGTGAATCATGAAACACGAAGGGAAATTATCAACAATGACATAACACCACCTCAAATGATAAGGTAGAAAGAATTGCACTTCGGAATGCAAGAAGAGGAATACTTGCTCCCATCAAAACAAAACATATGTTGAACACCATGTTTATTTTAGAGTATATCTTGGCGGATCTTAGCTCCAAGAGAAATCTTGAAGAACAATTGAAGAATCAAAAGAATCCTTGACGAACCACCATGTAGCCTCCATGAAGAACTCCGGTAATAAAAGAATGATCAAAAGGAAGTGAAGGATGCAAAGAATAAGATTTAAGCCTTGCAATGATTAGTTGGAGCTTTGAAATGATATAATTGAGAGATGTTGGGACTCCGGGAAAGTATGAAGCACTTGAACCGAGAATTTACTCATCGTGAACACAATCCGGAAGAATGAATCCATCACTTGGATGAAGCAAGAATAAGAATTACGTTATGCGTATCCTTCACCAATTTAGATTGATGACAAGCAACGGATTTGTCATACTACATATTCTCGTGGAAAGGATTAAGATAGATAGAGTGCAAACTTAGGAAGGTCTTCAACGAACCACCGGTAGGATTTGGAAAGAATGAATGAATTGATACAAAAACAACGAAAGAGAATTATTGAACGAACCACCGTCAGAATTGAGAATGAAAATAGCAAAAGCACAATTCACCGGGAAGAATTGGAAAACGGATGAAGATACTTGCTGGGATTTAGATACAAGAGTGCGAAGAGATCATGAACTGATTAGAGGATATTTGTACGATGCACTGGTAAGATTTGGAGAACGGGAGCTGAAAGCTGGGAATGCGTAATATTTGAAAAGATGGCCTCCGGGGGAAAGAAATGGAAACAACTCATGAAATGCTCCGAATGGGTGAAAAGAATTCTCACAATCGAAAACAATTATGAGAGGATGGCAACAAGTTAGAACCACACATCTCTGAGAGAACGTACCAAGATTTGAGAGAAACTCTTCTTCGGTCTTCAAATGTTGAGAATGGCGATGAGCAGCACCACCATGAATTATTGTGGCACTCCGGAATGATGAATAGAAAGGTTGAGCCAACGGTGAAAAGAATTTGACAAATCTTGGAGAAAAACATATGACTGATAATAATTTATTCTTACATCAAACTTGGAGAAGAATTTGAGAGTAACTCCGGGAAAATAAAAGAGTCAGGTAAGATCCTGAGAAAAAACCTATGGGTTAGGGCCCACTCAAACGAAACACCTTCGAACGATCGCTTGAAAAGAGAGATTGCACTGGTTGAATTAAATGGCTTGAATGAGATAACATCCTCAAAAGAATTTGAGCGAATTGAGAAAGGAAACTTGAATCTTCTGAGATATCTTCAGCACTCCGAAACAATTGAATAGCGAGAAGTGGAATGATAATGAGGTGCACCGGCATGGAAAAGCATTTGACACGAGGAAAAAAGGAATATAATCAACACTGAAATCTTGAATTGAATCCACCGGAGAAGAAAAAGAACGAAGAATGACTAACTTGAAGCTTCGTTAGTATCTTCCTGAGAATCACCGGATAAGAATATTGACGGAGAAGAATGGAGAGACTTCACATAAATAAGATGTATACTCGATTAAGAAATCTTAGTCCTCGAAAAAAAAGGGGGGGGGGGGGGGGAAAACAAAAGCACCTTGGGGACAGATGAAATGAACAACGTTGGGAAAACCGAGAGGTGATCTTGCGGATGTTGAAATGATTGGATCCACTTGAAGAGAAACACGCTGGTTGAACAAGGATTGACAAGACAACCTCGATGATCAAGAGGGATTGGTATTCACATAGAAATATGAAAACACCGCTTAGGAAAGGTATGGAATCAACACTTGTCTTCGAAGCAACTCGAATAGCACAATCAAAACAAAAAACAAAGGATTGGTTGCAAAATAAGCCAGAAACAAACATATGATAGATCCCATATCGTATCATGCGTCTGTTGGAAGGATATCCTACGAGCTACTTGAATTCCCACTTATAAAATCCCGAAACTTTCTGGTTATGCAATCATGTGTTGGGGATACAGGGGAAGCATAATATCTCACCCAAAACTAGCAAATCCTACATCCAGCTGTATCCATCCTTCAACACATAACCAAGAAACCTTCGGAAATCGTTTACCTCAACCTTCAAAAAGCATCTGTTATACGAGTTATGGCGATACTCCCGAACTCCCTCCCAGTACTGGGTGGCGTCGAGGTTATCTCACCAACAATGCATAAAAGAGATTTTCGATGTCAGCGAACTCAGGTATTCCAGAACTTCAACGACAAAATTGTGGCGACAACACCTCGGAGCTCAACTCCTCGGGACACTGCCACAACCCCTAAATGTCAGGAGGCACCAAGAACAATGTTCTCGTCACAAAACCATCAGAAAGATTCCAAGATACCCGCGTGATCCTAAATTTTTTTAGTGAAATTTGAGGAGAGAAGAGTCAAAACTTCTACGTCAGGAGGCCTCACAAGAGCGACGAAGGGACTGAGGAGTAAAAAGAATCCTACTCTATGATATATATATAATCCTAAGACTCAAAACATTTTGTTCTAGACTCAACAACGTCAGCAATTCGGTCAAGCAGGGGCTCCTAAGTCGGGGATGGCTCTGATTACCAACTTGTAACACCCACAATGCGGCTATATCTCCCACGTGTCTGGGCATGACTTAGAGGCATAGCCGCATGGTAGGTTTGTCGCAAGAGGGGTAATCTTCACACATCCCATGTACTGAATAAGAAAGGGATAAAGAGTTGGCTTACAATCGCCACTTCACACAAATACAAGTTAAACATACATCATCCAGAATACAATCAAGGTCCGACTACGGAACCAAAGTAAAAGAAGACAATCCCAAATGCTAGATCCCCGATCGACCCAACTGGGCTCCACGACTGATCAACAGGAAACGAAAACAACACAATGAACACGACCTTCATCGAGCTCCCACTTGAGCTCAGTTGCGTCATCTGCACTGGTATCATTGGCACCTGCAACTGTTTGGAAGTATCTGTGAGCCACAAGGACTCAGCAATCTCACACCCGCGAGATCAAGACTATTTAAGCTTATGGGTAGGAAAGGGTAGTGAGGTGGAGCTGCAGCAAGCACTAGCATATATGGTGGCTAACATACACAAATAAGAGCGAGAAGAGAAGCAACGCAACGGTCGTGAACTAGAAGTGATCAAGAAGTGATCCTGAAACAACTTACATTCAAGCATAACACAAGAACCGTGTTCACTTCCCGGACTCCGCCGAAAAGAGACCATCACGGCTACACACGCGGTTGATGCATTTTAATCAAGTTAAGTGTCAAGTTCTCTACAACCGGACATTAACAAATTCCCATCTGCCCATAACCGCGGGCATAGCTTTTGAAAGTTCAAACCCTGCAGGGGTGTCCCAACTTAGCCCATCACAAGCTCTCACGGTCAACGAAGGATATTCCTTCTCCCAGGACGACCCGATCAGACTCGGAATCTCGGTTACAAGACATTTCGACAATGGTAAAACAAGACCAGCAAGACCGCCCGATGCACCGACATCCCGATACGAGCTGCACATATCTCGTTCTCAGGGCAACACCGGATAAGCTAAGCGTACAGGTACCAACATAACCCAAGTTTCCAAGGGATGGTCCCACACGGTGCTCTGGTTCGGACCAACACTTAGACAAGCACTGGCCCCAGGGGGGGGGGTTAAAATAAGATGACCCTTGGGAGCGCGACTCCTAAGGTAAAAGTAGGTGGTGGTGAGGCAAATGGTAAAACCAAGGTTGGGCCTTGCTGGAGGAGTTTTATTCAAAGCGAACTGTCAAGTGGTTCCCATAACACCCAACCGCGTAAGGAACACAAAATAAAGGAACATAACACCGGTATGACGGAAACTAGGGCGGCAAGAGTGGAACAAAACACCAGGCATAAGGCCGGGCCTTCCACCCTTTACCAAGTATATAGATGCATTAAAGTAAATAAGATATAATAATGATATCCCAACAAAAATCCATGTTCCAACAAGTAACAAACTTCAACTTCACCTGCAACTAGCAACACTATAAGAGGGGCTGAGCAAAAGCTGTAACATAGCCAAACAACGGATTGCTAGGAAAGGAGGGTTAGAGGCTTGACATGGAAATATAGGAGGCATGATATAGCAAGTGGTAGGTATCGCGGCATAGCAATAGAGCAAGTAACTAGCAAGCAAAGATAGAAGTGATTTCGAGGGTATGGTCATCTTGCCTGAGATCCCGCAAGGAAGAAGAACGAGTCCATGAAGAAGACAAACAGACGTAGTCGAACGAATCCCCACAATCACGACGTTATCGGAACTAACACAAAGAAGCAACACCGGAAAGAAGCAAGTAACATAGTAAACAACGACCACATAAATATGGCATGAAGCACAACCAAGTATGATGCATGTCCAGTTTAATTATGCATGGCATGGCAAAATGCACAATCAATCCAACAAATTAAGTGGAGCTCAATATGCAACGAGTTGTATATTGAAGGAAACACCACATTCAAGTTATTTAGTTCGATCTCGTTTGTGTTTGTACTATTCTGTCATAAACCATATTTTTGAGTTGTTAAACATGCAAGATGAGTGCACCAAGTTAAACTAGGCATTTTTCTACCCCATTTACATATAAAGTTTATTAAAAACCAAGCTACGGTTATTTAGTTATTAAATAAATCATTTTAGCATGGCAATATGGAAAATAAACACAAACAACATTTTAAACATTTCAAACATGCATGAAAGTTGGATATTATGAATCTAGACACAATTCTAAGCATTTTTCATATATAAAGTTTTTACGTATGATGCACGGTTTGCGAGTTTTAATATTCATGGAGTTTAGGGACCTTTTTGTAAAACTGCAGCCTCTGGATAAAAAGGAAAATTGCTGAAAGGAAAAAAACAGAAGCAGGCCAAATCTAACTGGCCCAATAGGAGGGAAAACAAAGGAGGGGTGCTGGGGCGCTCACCATGGGCCAAGGCCCATTCGGTGGTGAGGTGGACCGGTTGGGCTGCTAGGCACGCAGCTGGCCTGCTAGCCCTGCGCTCGGTCAACGCGTGAGCGAGACGAGCGGGTGAGCTGCTGCTGTTCTCGTTCCTGAAGAAAACAAAAACAGCAGCAGAACTACGGCAATGGAGAAGACAACGACAAGTGTCCCGGTGACGGGGTCGACGGGAACCGGCCGGAACGGGCGGGTCTAGTCGTCCGACGTCGGTTCCGGGCAACGGTGGCGGACGGAGCTCGGGTGCGGGACTCCAAATCCATGGCACTGTCCAATGTGCAGAGAGAGAGAGGTTAGAGACAGCGGAAGCTTCAGCGTAACAGAGACAAGGGAAGGGAGCAGGTGCAGCGAGGACGACCTAGTCGTAACCTTCATCGACTGCGGGCGTGGGTGCTCGAGGTGGTCGTGGGGTGGGGCGTTGGGGCCGAACCCTATACATAGGAGGCCACAGGCGAGGTGGAGGAAGACGGGGCATGGAGCTCCTGCTGGTGGCGAGAGGGTCCTCGGGTGTAGGCAGGAGGGAGCTGCAGGGGCGCCTGGTTCACGGTGATGCAGCTTGTCACAAGGACGGGCGCGGGGTTCGGACACGCGAGGTTGTGGTCGAGGAGCTTGGGAGGCTCGGCGGCTTCGTGTCCATGGCGGCTTCCTGTAGAGAGAGGCGAGAGGTAGTTGATGGTGAGGAGTGAGGACGGGGAGCAGGGAGAGGGCGATGGCCTGGCGGTGGTGCTCGTCTCTGGCGAGCTGGCGGTGATGCACGGGACGATGTCGGGGCCGAGCAGAGGAAGCATACGGGAGGGGCTCTAGAAGAAACTCCTCTTCCCTGGATCGAGAGGAGACAGGGGCTTCGGGAGAGCAAGGAGGATCTCCTCTCCTTGGATCGTACGCGCGAGGTAGAGCGCTCCGGCGCGGCATGGCGAAGGGATCGAGGGGGAACTGGTTGGTGGTAGGTGGGATGGATCAGGCAGGATCCCGATGAAGAAGGAGACCAGGAGGATGCGCTGGTTGGCTGGTTTTGGATCCCGATGGGGAGAGTGGCGGTGGCGTGGGGATGGATGGGACACCTCCTAAAAATTAGGGTTTGGTCTGGTTATATATAGCATGTAGGTAAAAGAAGGGAGATTTGGATCATCGGATTAGGATCGGACGGTCGAGAATAAAAGGTTAGGGAGACCAAAAAGAAAAACGGAGTTGTTTTATAGATGTTAGGGGATGATCCATACCCAACGGTGACGACTGCCCGGGTTGGGTCCGGGACATCTTTCGGATGCGCGTGCGAGGAGGGCCGTGGGCTGACGAGAGAGGTTAGATTGGGCCTAGATATACTGGTTGTGACTGAGTAGAAGGCCGAGGGCTGCGGGAGAGAAGAGAGAGAGAGACCCGGCAGAAGTTTCCGGAGACCGAAAACGTCCGACGATTTGACCGACTATATTGTCGCTATAGTTATCCGTTGGGGAGTCAAACGGACTCCGAATGCGATGAAACTTGGCATGCGTCCTATCTACACTATAACAACACCGCATGTCAACTTTCAACCCATTCCGAGAACATTTTCTGGCCACTTATAAAAATAATATTTCGGAGGTGGCGCGGGCGCATGCAAGTGCGAACGGGCTCAAAATGGACAACGGAAAGAACGGGGAGGCCGGGACGGATGCAAGTTTTGAAAACATGATGATGCAATGCACATGATGACATGACAAGATGCGACACGCAAGCAAAAGACAAGGTAACAACAGCGAATAACTGGAAGACACCTGGCACATCGGTCTCGGGGCGTTACAAAAGATTAGATCAAAACTGGTCTCTAATTTGACAAAAAGTACAATGCCACTTTGTATTGGTGTCCATATGACAACAGATAAATTTCATTAACTTCAAATAAGTTTTGGATGTACTAGAATTTAAAAATCAAGATTCTCAATGTTTGAAATTTCTTGCATGGGGAGTAAACATGCACCCAGTGAGACCCACGTGTTTTTGCAATCCATTTAGGTGCACTATTACGTGTGCATGTTGCTCAAATTTGATTTTTGCACATTATACCCCTAGAAAATCAATCAATGTACTAAAACGTCTTAATGATCTCTGTTTTTTTCAAAATTAAAACGTCCCTCCTTTGGTAACATATGTTCACCGTGGGATAATTTAACTTGCATCGTAGTTGCGGTGGATTCGCGGTGTGTGTGTGTGTGTGTGGGTGGGTTCGTCTGGGGGGTGGCGGGTTGCTCGCAGTACACTACGAGTCATGAGCCACCGTGTGGGTTGGCCGTTTTGTGAGGCAGGTGCCACATCAGAGTCGTGAATTCATTATTTAAAACATTACACAACCCTTTCATGCATACATGTTTTGGCCACACATGCAGTCGATGGTTGTCCTACATGACACTCGATACTCGTGCGTGACGCTTTCTATGGGCCCGCGAGGTCGTCGTCCATCACTTTGACAAATAGCCGACGGTGAGGTTAATTTGACCAGCAAGGTAGAATCTTTTTTGTTTGTGTTATAGTGGGAGTATATATATAGTATGCGTCGAAGAGGTGGGAGGGGACTAGCATATATACTATACGTATGCATCCGTGAACAAGTACACCTCACTCAGTGTCGGGACTTTTCGGTTTACGAGGCACGTGCCACATCAAAGTTGTGAAATTAGCTATTCAAACATCACACAACACCTCTTTGGGCCACATGCATGTAGTCGGTGGTTATCCAAGGATACTCATGTGTGATGCTTCCATCTGTGGGCCCGCCAGGCCATCGTCGATGCATGCATCACTTTGACCTACATCGGGAGAGGTTAATTAATTTCACCATTGGATTCTTTTTGGGCTCTATTATGGTAGGAGCATATAGTATGCGTCGAAGAGGGGGAAGGGGACCATCATATGTAGTACGCTTCATGAACCTCGCTCTGTGTGGGGACTTTATGGTTTTTGAGGCATGTGCCACATAAAAGTTGTGCTTTATGGGTATTCAACATATGTTTCGCCCACATGCAAAGCGATGGTGGTTGTCCTCTTGCACCCACTTAAGCGGTTATCAGCGATATCGATGCTTTCCATTTGTGGGCCCGCATGATCCATCACTACTTTGCCTGACAACGAGAGAGGTTAATTTGACTTAGGAGGGGGTTATTTGTTTGTTTGTAATACAATATATATATATATATATAGGACATGCTCTGGGATGACATGATACAGTTTGAGCACACACATGCATGTGTACGCATGAATCCCTCCCATCGAGTTGAAATGGCTAGTGCAACAACACGCCATGAACCGATCTCGCTCTGTGTGGGGACTGTATGATTTGCGACGCACGCGCCACATCAATGTCGTGAAATGATATTCAAACATGCATGCACACATCACCTCCATACATATGCATGTAGTGGTTGTCTTCAAACGGTACACTCCCTCGCTTGGTTATCGGCGACAAGCCTATATATTCGTGGGATCACGTGGACATCCATGATCACCTTGACCAACAACAAGATAGCTTACCATGGTAGATTCTTCCATCGGTTCGTGTTATCGTAGTATAGGACATGGTGAGATTCAGACCTAATTAAGTTTGAGTGCATACTATGCACGCATGCATGCATGAATTCCTGTCATTGGCTTGAAGTGTGGTGTGACATACATATGCATCGTCAAACTAACCCTTACTCAGTGTGGGGATTTCTGGTTTGAAAGCACGGTGCCACATCAAAGTTGTTCCATTGTGTATTCAAAACACACCTCTCCATACATATGTTTGGGCCACACGTAGGTAGTGGTTGTCTTTGGGGACTAGCTACTTGCGTGATTATTGGCGAGCTAGCCCATCTCCGGGGTCGCATGGACGACCATCACTTTGACCAACAACAAGAGAGAGGTTGTACGACCAAGGTGGATTATTCTAGGTCCGTTTACGATCCATCTTGGTGAGATGCCTCTCTGGCCGCCGACTAAAAGTGGGTGTTTGTGGGGGGGGGGGGGCTGCTTCTTCGCACTTTGCTAGGTGAACCTTGAGTGGGGGGGGCATGCATTCATAGCTTAGGATTCCCTTTTTGCCGACACGAGGGGGGAAAGCAATACCATGCGCTTTGCGAGATACGTGCCACATCGAAGTTGCATTTGGTATTTAAACATAAAACCACCCTTTTCATACATATATTTGGTCCACATGCAAGTGTGTTCATGTTCTAACCCTCTCTCGCATCACTTTTTCGCCAAATTTCTGAACATTAGACAAGTCGGATGACGCAACAGACACGGTTCACTCACACTAACCATGTGCCACACTGATACGTCTCCAACATATCTATAATTCTTGATTGTTCCATGCTATTATATTATCTATTTTGGATGTTTAGAGGCTTTATTATACACTTTTATATTATTTTTGGGACTAACCTATTAACCAAGAGCCCAGTGTCAGTTTCTGTTTTTTTCCTTGTTTTAGAGTATCACAGAAAAGGAAAATCAAACGGAGTCCAATTGACCTGAAACTTCACGGAACTTATTTTTGGAACGGAAGCAACCCAGAAGACTTGGGGTGTACGTAAGGGAAGCAACGAGGAAGGCACGAGGCAGGGGGGCACGCCCACCCCCCTGGGCGCGCCCTCCACCCTAGTGGCTCCCCTGACGTACTTCTTCCTCCCATATATACCCATATACCCTAAAAACTTTGGGGAGCACAATAGATCGGGAGTTCCGCCGCCAGAAGCCTCCGTAGCCACCGAAAACAAATATAGACCTGTTCCGGCACCCTTCCGGAGGGGGCAATCCCTCTTCGGTGTCCATCTTCATCATCCCAGCGCTCTCCATGACGAGGAGGGAGTAGTTCTCCCTCGGGGCTGATGGTATGTACCAGTAGCTATGTGTTTGATCTCTCTCTCTCTCTCTCTCTCGTGTTCTTGAGGTGATACGATCTTGATGTATCGCGAGCTTTGCTATTATAGTTGGATCTTATGATGTTTCTCCCCCTCTACTCTCTTGTAATGGATTGAGTTTTCCCTTTGAAGTTATCTTATCGGATTGAGTCTTTAAGGATTTGAGAACACTTGATGTATTTCTTGCGTGGGATACCCGTGGTGACAATGGGGTATCCTATTGATCCACTTGATGTATGTTTTGGTGATCAACTTGCGGGTTCCGCCCATGAACTTATGCATAGGGGTTGGCACATGTTTTTGTCTTGACTCTCCGGTAGAATCTTTGGGGCACTCTTTGAAGTACTTTGTGTTGGTTTGAATAGATGAATCCGAGATTGTGAGATGCATATTGTATAATCATACCCACGGATACTTGAGGTGACAATGGAGTATCTAGGTGACATTAGGGTTTTCGTTGATTTGTGTCTTAAGGTGTTATTCTAGTACGAACTCTATGATAGATCGAACAAAAAGAAAAACTTCATGTTATTTTACTACGGACTCTTGAATAGATCGATCGGAAAGGAAAACTTTGAGGTGGTTTCGTACCCTACCATAATCTCTTCGTTTGTTCTCCGCTATTAGTGACTTTGGAGTGACTCTTTGTTTCATGTTGAGGGATAGTCATATGATCCAACTATGTTATTATTGTTGAGAGGACTTGCACTAGTGAAAGTATGAACCCTAGGCCTTGTTTCAACGCATTGCAATACCGTTTGTGCTCACTTTTATCATTAGTAACCTTGTTGTTTTTATATTTTTAGATTACAAAAACCTTTATCTACTATCCATATACCACTTGTATCACCATCTCTTCGCCGAACTAGTGCATCTATACAATTTCCCATTGTATTGGGTGTGTTGGGGACACAAGAGACTCTTTGTTATTTGGTTGCAGGGTTGCTTGAGAGAGACCATCTTCATCCTACGGATTGATAAACCTTAGGTCATCCACTTGAGGGAAATTTGCTACTGTCCTACAAACCTCTGCACTTGGAGGCCCAACAACGTTTACAAGAAGAAGGTTGTGCAGTCGACATCAAGATCTTGTCTGGCACCGTTGCTGGGGAGGTTAGCACTTGGAGGTATATCTTTAGATCTTGCAATCGAATCTTTTTGTTTCTTGTTTTATCACTAGTTTAGTTTATAAAAGAAAAATACAAAAAAATGGAATTAAGTTTGCCTCATACGCTTCATCTTTTTAATATCTTTTGTGAGTATGATGGAAAGGGAAATTGAGCCAAAGTGTTAGAAGAATGCATTAAAATGTTTGGCACTAAATCTTTCAATGATGAGCATGATTGCAATGTTGTTAGTATGAACTCCTTGAATTTCCATAGTTCTAATGATTATTGCACTAGTTATGATGAAAATGTCTCCTATAAACATGTCAATTTTTGTGGAGTACATTGGGTTTGCAAGTACACACCAAATAGGGAAGATAGATATTGCAAGAGGCATAAGTACTTAGAAACTAAATGGTTGCAAGAAAGGCTAGATGTTTGTGCTGAAAATTTAAATTTTCTTAGCCGTACTTGTGAACTTTGCAATGAACGTGATCATTTCAGTACCCAATGCAAATTGTTTCATGATTGTATCGTGTCCAAAAATTGTGATGACTTGATTTCTCTTGCACATCATAATGAACTTAGTCTGCTCTTGGGTTATGAAGAAATGAAACGTATAACTAAGGTTATTCCAGAATTTGCCCTTTATAGAGTTCTTAATTTTGATCTAGAAGAAATTTATATGTATTGTGCGGCGAATTGCATTGAAAATCCTTATATTGCCAATTACATAAAGAAAAGAAAACAAATAGAGGATGAAGAGAATACGAATGAAAGGGAAGAGACTTCCCAATATGCTCCTATTATTTCTTATGATGAATCAGGTAACGAGGAGGAGCTTTTTATTCAAGAAATCTCATTAATAAGGAGCTCCAAAAAGAGGATTGAACCCACACATGATGTGGTGAATAAGAAGGAAAGAAAAAGGAAGAGAGGTAAAAAGATATCTCTCCCAAATAATGCTGCTCCTATTACTGTTGTGCCTCATGAAAATATAATTGTGGAAGATGATGCACTTGATGATGATCTCGTTATGCCTATTGCTTGTTGTGATGATTATGATTGGGAAGATAATGATACTTCTTATGATCTTGAAAATATTTTTGGCACTTGTTTGGAAGAATATGATAATTGCTATACTATTGGTGCTATCTGTACTATTAATAATGAGGGTGGTTATGCTTATGATATGAAAAGGCCCAAGCTTGGGGATGCTATGTTTGATGAAGATGATGTTTTTGAGAATATATTTGATGTAATTAATGTTTTTCCCAAGCTTGGGGATGCTACATTTAATGAAGATGATATTTTTAGTCTCCCAAGTTTTGATATGCAAATTTATAATGATGATAGCATGCCTCCTGCTTATGATGATTATATTGATGAAAGTGGGTTTGGAAGAGTGTCAACTTTAGGAAGTAATGATACCACTATTTTGTAGGATGTTGAATCTTATTATGATAATTATGAAAGTGGATTTGGAGAGGTCATGACTTTATTTAGTAATGATTCCACTATCTTGGAAGAGGTTTCAATCGATTATGATGAGAACAAAGTTGCTACCTATGATGATTATTGTGATGATACTTATGCTGTAAAAAGTAGTGATGATTATATTTATAAAACTTGTCATGATTATGATTACCCTTTTTATGAACATTACTCTTTTAATGTGGAAACAATTTATAGTATTCGAGTCTCTTATGATACTCCCACTATTCCGAATGAGAAATTTTTTGCTTATGTGGAGAGTAATAAAATTTCTATGCTTGTAGATCATGAAAATAATGCTTTAGGTGCTGGTTATATTGTTGAATTCATTCATTATGCTACTGAAAATTATTACGAGGGAGCAATATATGCTTGCAGGAATTGCAATAATACCAAGTTTCCTCTCTATGTGCTTAAAGTTTTGAAGTTATGCTTGTTTTACCTTCCTATGCAAGTTGATTATTGTTCCCATAAGTTGTTTGCTCAAAAAATCCCATATTGTTCCCATACGAATTGGGTTAGACTTAAATGTGTTATTCATATTCTTCATGATGCTCTCTTTATGTTTCAATTCTTATCCTTTATGTGAGCATCATTGAAATCATCATGCCTAGCTAGGGGCGTTAAATGATAGCGCTTGTTGGGAGGCAACACAATTTTATTTTTGTTCCTTGCTTTTTGCTCCTGTTTAGTAATAAATAATTTGTATAGAATCTGTTTTGGTTGTGTTTTTTGTGTTTAATTAGTGTTTGTTCCAAGTAGAACCGTTGGGAAGACTTGGGGGAAGTCTTGTTGATCATGCTGTAAAAAAACAGAAACTTTAGCGCTCACGAGAATTGCTGAAATTTTTTATTGGAGAGTGCTATTTAGTTAATTCTTTTTGAATATGATTAATAGATAAATTCCTCACGTCCACCAATTTATTTGAGAATTTTATGAGTTCCAGAAGTATACGTTTGATACACATTACTACAGACTGTTCTGTTTTTGACAGATTCTGTTTTCTATGTGTTGTTTGCTTATTTTGATGAATCTATGAGTAGTATCGGAGGGTATGAACCATAGAGAAGTTGGAATACAATAGATATTACACCAATATGAATTAAGAAAGCGTTCATTACAGTACCTTGAAGTGGCGATCTATTTTCTTATACTAACGGAGCTTGCGAGTTTTCTGTTAAGTTTTGTGTTGTCAAGTTTTCAAGTTTTGGTTAAAGATTCGATGGACTATGGAATAAGGAGTGGCAAGAGCCTAAGATTGGGGATGCCCAAGGAACCCCAAGGAAATATTAAAGGACAACCAAGAACCTAAGCTTGGGGATGCCCCGTAAGGCATCCCCTCTTTCGTCTTCGTTCATCGGTAACTTTACTTGGAGCTATATTTTTATTCGCCACATGATATATGTTTTGCTTGGAGCGTCATTTTATTTACTTTTTTTTTGCTTGATGTTTGAATAAAATACCAAGATCTGATATTCCTGAATGTTAGAGAGTCTTCACATAGTTGCATAATTATTCGACTACTTGTTGATCTTCACTTATATCTTTCGGAGTAGTTTGTTGTTGCTCCAGTGCTTCACTTATATCTTTTTAGAGAACGGTGGTGGTTTTATTTTATAGAAATTATTGAAATCTCGTGCTTCACTTATATTATTTTGAGAGTCTTTAGAACAGCATGGTAGTTTGCTTTGGTTATGAAACTAGTCCTAATATGATGGGCATCCAAGAGGGATATAATAAAAACTTTCATATAAAGTGCATTGAATACTACGAGAAGTTTGATTCCTTATGATTGTTTTGAGATATGGAGAAGGTGATATTAGAGTCATGCTAGTTGAGTACTTGTGGATTTGAGAGATACTTGTGTTAAAGTTTGTGATTCCCGTAGCATGCACGTATGGTGAACCGTTATGTGATGAAGTCGGAGCATGATTTATTTATTGATCATCTTCCTTATGAGTGGCGGTCGGGGACGAACGATGGTCATTTCCTACCAATCAATCCCCCTAGGAGCATGCGCGTAGTACTTTGTTTCGATAACTAATAGATTTTTGCAATAAGTATATGAGTTCTTTATGACTAATGTTGAGTCCATGGATTATACGCACTCTCACCCTTCCACCATTGCTAGACTCTCTAATACCGCACACCTTTCGCCGGTATCATAAACCCACCATACACCTTCCTCAAAACAGCCACCATGCCTACCTATCATGGCATTTCCATAGCCATTCCGAGATATATTGCCATGCAACTTTCCACCATTCCATTTACTATGACACACTTCATCATTGTCATATTGCTTTGCATGATCATGTAGTTGACATTGTATTGGTGGCAAAGCCACCGTTCATAATTCTTTCATACATGTCACTCATGAGTCATTGCACATCCTGGTACACCACCGGAGGCATTCATATAGAATCATATTTTGTCCTAAGTATCGAGTTGTAATTCTTGAGTTGTAAGAAAATAAAAGTGTGATGATCATCATTATTAGAGCATTGTCCCAGTGAGGAAAGGATGATGGAGACTATGATTCCCCCACAAGTTGGGATGAGACTCCGAACGAAAAAAGAGGCCAAAGAAGCCCCAATAAAAAAGAGGCCATAAAAAAGAGAAGGACGAAATAAAAAAATAAAAAAAATTGAGAGAAAAAGAGAGAGAAGGGACAATTCTACTATCCTTTTACCACACTTGTGCTTCAAAGTAGGACCATGATCTTCATGATAGAGAGTCTCCTATGTTGTCAGTTTCATATACTTGTGGGAGTCTTTCATTATAGAACTTGGCTTGTATATTCCAATGATGGGCTTCCTCAAAATGCCCTAGGTCTTCGTGAGCAAGCAAGTTGGATGCACACCCACTAGTTTCTTTTGTTGAGCTTTCATACATTTATAGCTCTAGTGCATCCATTGCATGGCAATCCCTACTCACTCACATTGATATCAATTGATGGGCATCTCCATAGCCCGTTGATACGCCTAGTTGATGTGAGACTATCTTCTCCTTTTGTCTTCTCCACAACCACCATTCTATTCCACCTATAGTGATATGTCCATGGCTCACGCTCATGTATTGCGTGAAGATTGAAAAAGTTTGAGAACATCAAAATTATGAAACAATTGCTTAGCTTGTCATCAGGGTTGTGCATGATTTAAATACGTTGTGTGGTGAAGATGGAGCATAGCCAGACTATATGATTTTGTAGGGATAGCTTTCTTTGGCCATGTTATTTTGAGAAGACATAATTGCTTAGTTAGTATGCTTGAAGTATTATTATTTTTATGTCAATATTAAACTTTTGTCTTGAATCTTATAGATCTGAATATTCTTGCCACAATAAAGAGAACTACATGGATAAATATGTTAGGTAGCATTCCACATCAAAAATTCTGTTTTTATCATTTACCTACTCGACGACGAGCAGGAATTAAGCTTGGGGATGCTGATACGTCTCCAATGTATCTATAATTTTTGATTGTTCCATGCTATTATATTATCTGTTTTGGATGTTTAGGGGCTTTATTATACACTTTTATATTATTTTTGGGACTAACCTATTAACCCAGAGCCCAGTGCCAGTTTCTATTTTTTTCCTTGTTTTAGAGTATCATAGAAAAGGAAAATCAAACGGAGTCCAATTGACCTGAAACTTCACGGAACTTATTTTTGGAACGGAAGCAACCCAAAAGACTTGGGGTGTACGTAAGGGAAGCAATGAGGAAGGCACGAGGCAGGGGGGTGCCCCCACCCCCCTGGGCGCGCCCTCCACCCTTGTGGGCCCCTTGTGGCTCCCTTGACATACTTCTTCCTCCCATATATACCCATATACCCTAAAAACTTCGGGGAGCACAATAGATCGGGAGTTCCGCCGCCAGAAGCCTACGTAGCCACCGAAAACCAATCTAGACCCGTTCCGGCACCCTGTCGGAGGGGGCAATCCCTCTCCGGTGGCCATCTTCATCATCCCAGTGCTCTCCATGACGAGGAGGGAGTAGTTCTCCCTCGGAGCTGAGGGTATGTACCAGTAGCTATGTGTTTGATCTCTCTCTCTCTCTCTCTCGTGTTCTTGAGGTGATACGATCTTGATGTATCATGAGCTTTGCTATTATAGTTGGATCTTATGATGTTTCTCCCCCTCTACTATCTTGTAATGGATTGAGTTTTCCCTTTGAATTTAGTCCTTAAGGATTTGAGAACACTTGATGTATGTCTTGCATGGGATACCTGTGGTGACAATGGGGTATTATTGATCCACTTGATGTATGTTTTGGTGATCAACTTGCGGGTTCCGCCCATGAACCTATGCATAGGGGTTGGCACACGTTTTCGTCTTGACTCTCCGGTAGAATCTTTGGGGCACGCTTTGAAGTACTTTGTGTTGGTTTGAATAGATGAATCTGAGATTGTGTGATGCATATCGTATAATCATACCCATGGATACTTGAGATGACAATGGAGTATCTAGGTGACATTAGGGTTTTGGTTGATTTGTGTCTTAAGGTGTTATTCTAGTATGAACTCTATGATAGATCGAACGGAAAGAATAGCTTCATGTTATTTTACTACTGACGCTTGAATAGATTGATCAGAAAGGAACTTTGAGGTGGTTTCGTACCCTACCATAATCTCTTTGTTTGTTCTCCGCTATTAGTGACTTTGGAGTGATTCTTTGTTGCATGTTGAGGGATAGTTATATGATACAACTATGTTATTATTGTTGATAGGACTTGCACTAGTGAAAGTATGAACCCTAGGCCTTGTTTCAACGCATTGCAATACCGTTTGTGCTCACTTTTATCATTAGTTACCTTGCTGTTTTTATATTTTCAGATTACAAAAACCTTTATCTACTATCCATATACCACTTGTATCACCATCTCTTCGCCGAACTAGTGCACCTATACAATTTACCATTGTATTGGGTGTGTTGGGGACACAAGAGACTCTTTGTTATTTGGTTGCAGGGTTGCTTGAGAGAGACCATCTTCATCCTACGCCTCCTACGGATTGATAAACCTTAGGTCATCCACTTGAGGGAAATTTGCTACTGTCCTACAAACCTCTGCACTTGGAGGCCCAACAACGTCTACAAGAAGAAGGTTGTGTAGTAGACATCACACACCGGTGCCCCTGTCATGCACATCCGAACAATACATTGGGCTCCTTGAGGCTTCCCGTCTCAAAAATACCTACCCGCCTGCAGTTTTTTTTCTGTTTCATAACACACGGTTATTATGTATTGACCGTTGGTGATGTTTCTTATTCCCAATCCCGCCAGCATCCCTCGAAAATATCTTCCCACCTTGAGGGTTTTTCTGTTTCATAACACACGGTTGTTATCTCCGGACCATGTGCGATGTACCGTCATCCAAATTTTCAATAGCCCCATCATTTCACTCCCGCGTAGTTAAATTTTCAATCACCGCGTCATTTCCTAAAACACACACCCCGCCCCCTCCACACACATCCGCCCCCTCCACACACACACCGCCCCCTAACACACACACCAAAACCTCCTTAGGCGCGCACACACACCAAAATCTCCTTGGGCGCGCGCGCACACACACACACACCTGTCCCTCACACAAAACCCTAGCAACGTTGTCGCGCCTCCGCAAGGCCTCCATTGTTAACATCTGCCGGTTTGTCCATGCAGCTTACCCATCGATCTCCATACCTAGGCCACCCTGAGTTTCTTAGATCATGCCTGGCAAACGCCCCCTTTCCCAAAGATCCCCATCCCCATCCCCCACTCCAGAGCGTCACAGTCTAAGCCCGACTACACTTCCCGTGGAGCTCGAGGAGCGACTGGCCCAAAAGAGGTGTGTCGCGGTCTGTTCGCCCGACGTCGCCGAGGAAGCTGATGACCATTACTGGCCATAGGCACTCAATCAGCGGGCTAGAGTATGGGGGTATGTCGTGGACGCCGGCTACGACATCGAGGTCGTCGACAGCGATGGCCTGAGGCGGGCTATGTCACAGGTTAAGTGGCCCACCCCCAACCCCTCGGGTTCAACCATCGTTGATATCATCCATGGCCACGCCGCTGATCTCCTCTATCTCGCTGTCAAGAATTTGCCATCCTACATTACCATCGAGCCCCTTTTGTCATTTCTGAAGGACATGTTCTGCAACACTGGCTTGGGATCCACAACTTCCAAGTCAGACCTCATCGACGACGACCACAAGGAGGGAACCCTCTCCGACTCTTCCAAGGGGAAAGATCCCATCTGCTCTTCCAAGGGGAAAGAGCACATGTGCGACATCAGGGAGGGCACCCTATAGCCATGCTCTTCCAACGGGAAGGAGCCCATCTGTGACAACATGAAGCGCATCCAGGGTCCGTGCACTTGCCACGGGAATGAGCCCATCTGTGACAAGTGAGGAAACCCATGATTTGTTTTGTCGTGTCTGTTCACAGGGGGAACCCATGATTTGCTTTGTCGAGTCCCTTTTGTAGTGTAGTGAGAATATGTCCTCTTTTAATTGCTATATTTGGTTGTTTGCAGTATGCCTTGTTTATTTCAGTTGTTCACAATGTGATGCTCTATATGTGCAATTATTTAGTGTGCAATACATTTGATCAATCTAGTTTTAAACATATCGATAGGAATGCATATATTTGCTTGCTGTTAAGCCTGTTATAGCTAGCATATGCCTCTTTTATAGGTTTTTGATTGTTCGGTTGTTTGTAGTTAGCATATGTCCAGATTCAAATGCTATCTTTGGTTATTCGTAGTATGCCTTTTTTAATTTATTCCAGTTATTCACAACATGATGTTCTATATGTGCAAGTATGAACTGTACAGTTCAATTTCATCAATACCAGTTTCAAAAATACCACTATGAATGACTACATTTGGTTGCTACATCTTGTAGTTAACACACCTTTCCATTTTTATTTAACAATAACAAGTGTACTTAGACCGGCACAATACCAGTTTGAATGACTTGTTTGCTTGTTGTTAAATGTTAGGCCTATTGCAGTTAACACCCCTTTCCACTTGTTTTGCTTTACTAGCGTGCTTAAACCTGCACACTGAAGCTATCTTTTGGAGATTATTTTGTCTGCCACGGATATATTTGGTTGATGTTTAGCCTGTTGTGCTTAACATGCCTCTCGATGTACCTACACATGAAAATTTTGGGAACGACTGTTGTTTTCCATTGAGGTTAGTTTCATCCCATGGCTTATATATACTCACTATTCAGGATATCGATAGCTGGTACCATATAGGCCAGGGCTGATAAGGGACTAATCGGTGAATCAGACTTTTAACTCAATATATCCGTAACCCATTTATCGTTAGGTTAACTAGGGCCATATGTAATATATCTGGGGCTACATACCAACATGCATTGTACTTAATGTCTAAATATGCAATCCTAGGTTACATAGCATCAAGGAAGAGTGTTACCTTAATGTTCTGATGATGTCTAGATATACGTAGAAGAGCAGCAACAACAACAACAACAACACATCCCTGTTTGGATACTCAACTTAGCTAGAGGTTAGAGTTAGTTTCTAGCTCATGACTAACCCTGAACTAACTCCATCCAAAGAGGTCTTTGGATGACAGGGTTAGATTGACAATAAATGCACTAGGAGAACTAGCTCCAATTAGCACCTCTTGGGTTGGATATTTTTTTGGGTGGGTTAGATGCAACTAGCTCAAACTAGCCCTCATGTTTGGATATACTTTAGGGCTATTTGAGCCCGAACTCGCTCAAACTAACTCTAACCCAAGACAACAGCAGTTAATCAACCGATAATTTGTAAGAATGCGATAAACTCCTTCTGGCCCATAATATAAGATGTTAATTCATCTAATATGTGAGTATATTGGATGTTATAAGATATTAACAAAGAGTGTTCTACTACATCATTGTGCAATTTTTTTTTAGCTTCTAATATTAACTTGGTGCTTTTTGGTACATATGTCATTGGTAAAGATCCACGCTTCGACCCTTTCTGCATATGAGGCAATGAGATATCGATGAACTAGCATCAAGTGAGGTAGCTGATAAAGATTGTTAGTAAAATGGCTCAAAATATGGCAATTAAACTATTTGTTTACACTTTATCCAAGACAACAGCAAACTGCAGGATGGTAAGTAAGAACTCTGCAACCTTCTTTTTCCTTCACATAATGAGTTGTGTTAGATGACAATGTCTGAATCTTTTTCCTTCGTTCCCAAAGCAGTTTACTCAAGATTACCTCTCAAACTACATTATTGGTGGCATGCAAAGGTTAAAGTATTTCTACCAGAACATGATGATTATCTAGATGTTTTCATGAAGACCGTGAAGGATGGGCGGTCGGCCATCACAAGGGGTTGGACTAGAGTCGTGTGTGCCTTCTGCATGGAGGAGGGCACTGATTTCTACTACGCAACTTTATTCTTGTAGACTCGTGTTGGGCCTCCAAGCATAGAGTTTTTTAGGACAGTAGCAATTTTCCCTCAAGTGGATGACCTAAGGTTATCAATCCATGGGAGGCGTAGGATGAAGATGGTCTCTTTCAAACAACCCTGCAACCAAATAATAAAAAGTCTCTTGTGTCCCCAACACACCAAATACAATGGTAATTTGTATAGGTGCACTAGTTCGGCGAAGAGATGCTGATACAAGTGTAATATGGATAGTAGATATTGATTTTTGTAATAAGAACAATAAAAATAGAAAGGTAGCAATTGATAAAAGGGAGCACAAGCGGTATTGCAATGCTTGAAAATGAGGCCTAGGGTCCGTACTTTCAGAAGTGCAATCTCTCAACAATGCTAATCTAATTGGATCATATAACCATCCCTCAACGTGCGATGAAGAATTGGGACCTCTTGAGCTTGCATTGGTTTTTCCCTTGAAGAGGAAATGGTGATGCAACAAAGGAGCGTAAGTATTTCCCTCAGATTCGATAACCAAGGTATCAATCCAGTAGGAGACTATGCAACAAGCCACAGAATACATGCACAAACAAACACCAACTTGCAACCAATGCGACAAAGGGGTTGTCAATCCCTTGGCGGCTATTCGCAAAGTGAGATTCGATAGAGATGGATAAATAGTAAAGTAATATTTTTGGTATTTTTGGTTTATAGAACGGAAAGTAAAAGATTGCAAAGTAAGGGAACGGTGACCAAAATTAGCAAGTTGACGGGAAACTAATATGATCTAAAATAGACCTGGGGGCCATAGGTTTCACTAGAGGCTTCTCTCAAGATAGAAATTATTACGGTGGGTGAACAAATTACTACCGAGCAATTGATAGAAAAGCACAAAGTTATGACAATATCTAAGGAAATGATCATGAATATAGGCATCACGTCCGTGTCAAGTAGATCGAAATGATTCTGCATCTACTACTATTACTCCACACATCGACCGACTCCTGCCAGCATCTAGAGTATTAAGTTCAGAAGAACAAAGTAATTCATTAAGCAAGATGACATGATGTAGCGGGATTAACTCAAGCAATATGATGAAAACCCCATCTTGTTATCCTCGATGGCACCAATACAATGTCTGCCTTGCTGCCCCTACTGTCACTGGGAAAGGACACCGCAAGATTGAACCCAAAGCTAAGCACTTCTCCCATTGCAAGAAAAACCAATCTAGTTGAGCAAACCAAATCGATAGTTCGAAGAGACTTGCAAAGATATCAAATCATGCATATAAGAATTCATATGAGATTCAAATAATATTCATAGATAAGCTGATCATAAATCCACAATTCATCGAATCTCGGCAAACATACCGCAAAGGAATATTACATCGAATAGATATCCAAGAACATCGAGGAGAACTTTGTATTGAGATTTAAAGAGGGAGAAGAAGCCATCTAGCTACTAGCTATGGACCCGTAGGTCTGAAGTAAACTACTCATGCTTCATCAGAGAGGCAATGGTGTTGATGTAGAAGCCCTCCGTGATCGATTCCCCCTCCGGCAGGATGCCGGAAAAGGCCCCAAGATGGGATCTCACAGGTACAGAAGGTTGCGGCGATGGAAAAGTAGTTTCGTGGCTCCCCTGGATGTTTTTGGGGTATAAGAGTATATATAGGAGAAAGAATTAGGTCAGGGGAGCTATGATGGGCCCACAATGTCGGGGGGGGGCACGCCCCACCCCCTGGGCCCGCCCTCCACCCTTGTGGCCGCCTCGAGGCTCCTCTTACTTGTACTCCAAGTCTCCTGGGTGTCTTCTGGTCCAAGAAAAAACACGGAGAAAGTTTTATTCTGTTTGGTATTCCTTTTCCACGGAACTCTAAAACAATGAAAAAACAGAAACTGGCACTGGCACTGGGCTCTAGGTTAACAGGTTAGTGCCAAAAATCATATAAAATAGCATATTAATGCATATAAAACATCGAAAATAGATAATGTAATAGCATGGAAACAATCAAAAATTATAGATACGTTGGAGATGTATCAAGCATCCCCAAGCTTAATTCCTGCTCATCCTCGAGTAAGTAATGATAAAAACAGAATTTTTGATGTGGAATTCTACCTAACATATTTATCCATGTAATTCTCTTTATTGTGGCATGAATGTTCAGATCCTTAAGATTCAAAACAAGAGTTTAATATTGACATAAAAACAATAATACTTCAAGCATACTAACAAAATAATTATGTCTTCTCAAAATAACATGGCCAAAGAAAGCTTATCCCTACAAAATCATAGAGTGTGGCTATGCTCCATCTTCATCACACAAAATATCCAAATCATGCACAACCTCGATGACAAGCCAAGCAACTTTTTCATACTTTTGACGTTCTCAAACCTTTTCAACTTTCACGCAATACATGAGCATGAGCCATGGACATAGCACTATAGGTGGAATAGACGGTGGTTGTGGAGAAGAAAAAAAGAAGGAGATAGTCTTACATCAACTAGGTGTATCAACGGGCTATGGAGATGCCCATCAATAGATATCAATGTGAATGAGTAGGGATTGTCATGCAACGGATGCACTAGAGCTATAAGTTTATGAAAGCTCAAAAAAGAAAACTAAGTGGGTGTGCATCCAACTTGCTTGCTCATGAAGACCTAGGGCATTTGAGGAAGCCCATCGTTGGAATATACAAGCCAAGTTCTATAATGAAAAATTCCCACTAGTATATGAAAGTGATGTCATAGGAGACTCTCTATCATGAAGATCATGGAGCTACTTTGAAGCACAAGTGTGGAAAAAAGTATAGTAACATCGTCCCTTCTCTCATTTTCTCTTTTTTGGGGGCCTTCTCTTTTTTTATTTGGCCTTTCTCTTTTTTTCCTCACATGGGACAATGATCTAATAATGAAAATCATCACACTTCTATTTACTTACAACTCAAGAATTACAACTCGATACTAGAACAAAAATATGACTCTATGTGAATGCCTCCAACGGTGTAGCGGGATGTGCAATGAATCAAGAGTGGCATGTATAAAAAATGATGAATGGTCGCTTTGCCACAAATACGATGTCAACTACATGATCATGCAAAGAAATATGACAATGATGATGCGTGTCATAATAAACGAAATGGTGGAAAGTTGCATGGCAATATATCTCGGAATGGCTATGGAAATGCCATAATAGGTAGGTATGGTGCCTGTTTTGATGAAGGATATGTGGTGGGTTTATGGTACCGGCGAAAGTTGCGTGGCACTAGAGAGGCTAGCAATGGTGGAAAGGTGAGAGTGCGTATGAACCATGGACTCAACACTAGTCATAAAGAACTCACATACTTATTGCAAAAATCTATTAGTCATCAAAACAAAGTACTACGCACATGCTCCTAGGGGGATAGATTGGTAGGAAAAGACCATCGCTCGTCCCCGACCGCCACTCATAAGGAAGACAATCAAAAACATCTCATGCTCCAACTTTGTTACATAACGTTTCACCATACGTGCATGCTACGGGACTCACAAACCTTAACACAAGTATTTCTCAAATTCACAACTACTTACTAGCATGCCTCTAATATCTCCATCTTCATATCTCAATACAATCATAAGGAATCAAACTTCTCATAGTATTCAATGCACTTTATATGGAAGTTTTATTATATCTCTCTTAGATGCCTATCATATTAGGACTAATTTTATAACCAAAGAAAATTACTATGCTATTTAGAGACTCTAAAAATGATATAAGTGAAGTACGAAAGTTCATCAATTTCTATAAAATAAAACCACCACCATGCTCTAAAAAGATATAAGTGAAGTACTAGAGCAAATTTGCCTAGCTCAAAAAATATAAGTGAAGCACATAGAGCATTCTAATAAATCATGATTCATGCGTGTCTCTCTCAAAATGTGTGTACAACAAGGATGATTGTGGAAAACTAAAAATCAAACACTCAAATCATACAAGATGCTCCAAGCAAAACACATATCATGTGGTGAATAAAAATATAGCCTCAAGTAATGTTACTGATAGACGAAGACGAAAAGAGGGGATGCCTTCCTGGGGCATCCCCAAGCTTAGGCTTTTTGAAATCCTTGAATATTACCTTGGGCTGCCTTGGGCATCCCAAAGCTTAGGCTCTTGCCACTCCTTATTCCATAGTCCATCAAATCCTTACCCAAAACTTGAAAACTTCACAACACAAAACTCCAACAGAAAATCTCGTAAGCTCCGTTAGTAAGAAAATAAATCATCACTTTTGTTACTGTTGTGAGCTCATTATTTGTTTATATTGGTGTAACATCTACTGTATTCCAACTTTTCCATGGTTCATACCCCCCGATACTAGCCATAGATGCATCAAAATAATCAAACAACACACGAAAAACACAATCTGTCAAAAACTGAACAGTCTGTAGCAATCTGGAGATGTCGAATACTTCTATAAATCGGAAATTTCCGAGAAATTAGGAAGTCCTAGACAATTTTTTTTATTAATCCTCTGCAAAAAAGAATCAGTATTTTATTGCACTTCTGTAAAAAATGAAAACTAATCTCCTCGGTGCAAAAGTTTCTGTTTTTCAGCAGGATCAAATAAACTATCACCGTAAGTTATCCCAAAGGTCTTACTTGGCACAAACACTAATTAAAACATAAACCACATCTAACCAGAGGCTAAATGAATTATTTATTGCAAAAAATAACCTAAAAAGCAAAAATAAAAAAAAATTGGGTTGCCACCCAACAAGCGCTATTGTTTAATGCCCTTAGCTAGGCACTAATAATTCTAATGATGCTCACATAAAATATAGCAATCGAAACACAAAGAGAGCATCATAAAACATGTGACAAACAAGTTTAATTCTAACATGCTTCCTATGCATAGGGATTTTATAAGCAAACAAATTATCAACACAAGCAAAAACTACCATATGCAAGGAAGAAGAAAGAAACAATAGCTATCTCAACATAACGAGAGGTAATTTTGTAACATCAAAATTTTTACAACCATATTTTCCTCTCTCATAATAATTACATGTGTGATCATATTCAAATTCAACAATATAAGTATCACATAAAATATTCTCTTCATGATCCACATGCATGCAAAGTTGACACTCTTTCGAAATAGTGGGATTATCATAAAATAAAGTCATGTCCTCACTGAACCCACTTTAAGTATTATTGCAAACATTATTATCAATCTCATATTCATCATAGGGCTTAACTAAATTTTCAAGATTATAAGAAGAATCACACCAATCATGATCATTGCAACAAGTAGGGGTCATAGCAAAACAAGCATCCCCAAGCTTTGGGTTTTGCATATTATTAGCACAATTGACATTAATAGAATTTATAATAATATCATTGCAATCATGCTTTTTATTCAAGGAGCTATCGTGAATCACTTCATAAATTTCTTCTTTTAACACTTCATCACAATTTTTAGATTAATGAATTTCAAGCAAAACCTCATAAATATAATCTAATGCACTCAACTCACAAGCAATAGGTTCATCATAATTGGATCTCTTAAAAAGATTAGCAAGTGCATGAGGATCCATATCAATAGATTTTTAGCAAGCGAAGATGCAAGAAAATAGAAGGCACATGGCAACACAAGCAAAGATAGCAAATGAGCAAAAAGGCATATAGAAAGAAGGGCAAAAAAAGGCAAATCTTTTCGAAAATCGTTTTCGAAGTGGGGGAGAGGAAAACGAGAGGTGAATGGCGAATAATGTACTAAGAGAGATGAGAGTTTATGATGGGTACTTGGTATGTCTTGGCTTGGTGTAGATCTCCCCGGCAATAGCACTAGAAATACTTCTTGCAACCTCTTGAGCTTGCGTTGGTTTTTCCCTTGAAGAGGAAAGGGTGATGCAGCAAAGGAGCGTAAGTATTTCCCTCAATTTTGAGAACCAAAGTATCAATCCAGTAGGAGACTACACAACAAGCCACCGAATACATGCACAAACAAACACCAACTTGCAACCAATGCGACAAAGGGGTCGTCAATCCCTTCATGGTTATTCGCAAAGTGAAATCTGATAGAGATGGCAAGACGGTAAAGTAATATTTTTGGTATTTTTGGTTTATGGAACGGAAAGTAAAAGACTACAAAGTAAGGGAACGGCGACAGAAATTAGCAAGTTGAAAGGAAACTAATATGATGTAAAATAGACCCGGGCCATATGTTTCACTAGAGGCTTTTCTCAAGATAGAAATTATTAAAGTGGGTGAACAAATTAATGTCGAGCAATTGATAGAAAAGCGCAAAGTTATGACAATATCTAAGGCAATGATCATGAATATAGGCACCACGTCCGTGTCAAGTAGATCAAAATGATTCTGCATCTACTACTATTACTCCACACATCGACCGAATCCTGCCTGCATCTAGATTATTAAGTTCATAATAACAGAGTAAGGCATTAAGCAAAATGACATGATGTAGAGGGATTAAGTCAAGCAATATGATCAAAACCCCATCTTGTTATCCTCGATGGCAACAATACAATACGTGCCTTGCTGCCCATACTGTCACTGGGAAAGGACACCGCAAGATTAAACCCAAAGCTAAGCACTTCTCCCATTGCAAGAAAAACCAATCTAGTTGGCCAAACCAAATCGATAGTTCAAAGGGACTTGCAAAGATATCAAGTCATGCATATAAGAATTCAGAGGAGAATCAAATAATATTCATAGATAAGCTGATATTAAATCCACAATTCATCAGATCTCGGCAAACACATCGCAAAAAGAGTATTACATCGAATAGATCTCCAAGAACATCGAGGAGAACTTTGTATTGAGAATCAAAGAGAGAGAGAAGAAGCCATCTAGCCACTAGCTATGGAGCCGTAGGTCTAAAGTAAACTACTCATGCTTCATCAGAGAGGCAATGGTGTTGATGTAGAAGCCCTCCGTGATCGATTCCCCCTTCGGCAGGATGCCGGAAAAGGCCCCAAGATGGGATCTCATGGGTAGATAAGGTTGCGGCGGTGGAAAAGTGGTTATGTGGCTCCCCTCGATGTTTTTGGGGTATAAGAGTATATATAGGTGAAAGAATTAGGTCAGAGGAATTACGAGGGGCCCACAAGGTTAGGGGGCGCGCCCTCCACCCTTGTGGCCGCCTCGAGGCTCCTCTGACTTGTACTCCAAGTCTCCTAGGTGTCTTCTGGTCCAAGAAAATCATGGCGAAAGTTATATTCCGTTTGGTATTCGTTTTCCGCGAAACTCTAAAACAAGGAAAAAAACAGAAACTGGCACTGGACTCTAGGTTAATAGGTTAGTCCCAAAAATCATATAAAATAGCATATTAATGCATATAAAACATCCAAAACAGATAATATAATAGCATGGAACAATAAAAAATTATAGATGCGTTGGATATGTATCAAGAATCACTCCAAAGTTCCTATCTAGCGGGGAACATAAGAACAAATTGTTTGTAGCTATTCTTTCTGATTGATCTATCCTAGAGTTCGTACTAAAATAACACCAAGTTATTCTTTCCGATCGATCTATCAAGAGATTGTACTAAAATAACACTAAGTTATTCTTTCCGATCGACCTATCAAGAGTTCGTACTAAAATAACACCAAAACAAATTCATATTCATAATACTCAATCAAACACAAAGAACCTCAAAGAGTGCCCCAAGATTTCTACCAGAGAAACAAAAGACGAGAACGTGCATCAACCCCTATGCATAGATTACCCCAATGTCACCTCAGGAATCCGCGAGTTGAGTGCCAAAACACATATCAAGTGAATCAATATGATATCCCACTGTCACCATGGGTACTCATAGCAAGACATACATCAAGTTCTCTCAAATCTATAAAAGTATTCAATCTGATAAAACAAAATCTCAAAGGGAAAACTCAATTCACCACAACAAGATAGAGAGGGGAAAACACCATATGATTCGACTATATTACAAAAGCCCGCGATACATCCAGATTGTGACATCTCAAGAACACGAGAGAGAGAGAGAGATTAAACACATAGCTACTGGTAAAAACCCTCAGCCCGAGGGTGGACTACTCCCTCCTCATTATGGTGGGCACCAGGATAATGAAGATGGCCACCGGTGATGATTTCCCCCTCCGGCGCAGTGTCGGAACGGGGTCTAGATTGGTTTTTCGTGGCTATAGAGGGTTGCGGCGGCGAAACTTATGATCTAGGGTTTACCCCGGGGGTTTTCGAATATTTGGCAATTTATAGGGCGAAGAGGCGGTGTGGGAGGCCACCGAGGTGGGCACAACCCACCAGGGCGCGCCTGGGCCCCCAGGCATGCCCAGGTGGGTTGTGCCCCCACGGGGCACCCCTCTGGTACTTCCTTGGCCCATTGGTGGTCTTCTGGTCCAAAAAAATTTCTAAAAAGTTTCACTATGTTTGGACTACGTTTGGTATTGCTTTTTTGCGATGTAAAAAATAAGAAAAAACACCAACTGGCACTAGGCAGTATGTCAATAGGTTAGTCCCAAAAAATGATATAAAGTTGCTATAAAATGATTGTAAAACATCTAAGAATGATAATATAACAACATGAATACTTCATAAATTATAGATACGTTGGAGACGTATCAACACCCCCAAGCTTAATTCCTACTTGTCCTCGAGTAGGTAAATGATAAAAGAAATAATTTATGAAGTGTGAATGCTAGGAAAGTGCATAAGTTTGATCAATGATAATTTCAATCACTTTTCCTAGCATCACAACATCAATTCTTTCTGATAAAACTTCTCATGTTAATGTAGCAACCAATTCACATGTTAAGGTTCAAACAATGAATTCTCTTGAAACTCAACAACCTATATTCTTAGTCACCAAACAATTGTAATTCAACTTATTCAACAGAGTCTAAGTAAGAGCTCCACATAATCAATCATCATATAGTCTTCCATGATTGCTACTACTCAAAGCATATTCTTATAACAAATGGCATCCATCAAACACAGAGAAAGATATGGGCTTAATATTTTGCCTCCCAACTCATTTATCATAGAGATAATTGTCAACAATAATAAATCATGATCAAATATATTTGACTGGTCATATGTGGCTAGATCTTTCCCCACAACATGATGCTTGTGAACTAGAGAGTAATTGAGGTTGAAATGGGAATGCCTACTATTGTCTCTTGCATAAAAGTAAATACTAAAAAGTAAAAGATATGCCCTTCGCAGAGGGAAGTAGAGGTTGTCATGCGCTTTTTATTTGGATGCCCAAGCTCTTAATGCAAATGAATGTTACATTATATTGCCCCTTATGATAGCAACCTTTATTATGCAGTCCGTCACTTTTATTACTTTGCCATCGCAAGTTTGGACAACGCTCAATTTTCCCTTACTATAATAGATCAAACATATTTGGGAGCAGTTTTTATTGCTTTATGCACCGATGAAAACTTACTTGAGGGATCTTATTCAATCCATAGGTAGGTATGGTGGACACTCATTGCAAGAAACTGGGTCTAAGGGTTTTGGAATGCACAAGTAGTATCTCCACTTAGTACAAATTTTTGGCTAGCAAAAGATCCTATGCAAACACCACATGCTGGAGGATCCATAACAATATAACTTCTATGCAAATATACACAACCATAACTCATTACGTTGTCTTCCTTGTCCAACTTCAACTAATTTGCTCAAGTTTGAAAATAATTAATGGGTATTCACAATCATAGAAGATGTCCAAGATAATATATTTGTATGTGAAAGTTCTCTTCCTTATACTAATCACTCATGAATTGCTTGTATGACCAATATTGTGATTGTCAAGCTTCAAAGGATTTCACTTTTTAAAACCAACATGAAGCTACTACTAGGCATGATATGAGCATATAATTTCAACTTCATTATATTCAATTCATTCAACAATTTACTCATAGGATATAAGTGAAGCACAAGAGTAATTGACAAGCTACTCCAAAAAGATCAAATGAGTAGTTAAGTAAATGGGTGGCTATTTGGGGACTCTCTTTTATTTAAAAACTTTCAGATCTAAGTATGTTATTAAAACAACAAGTTAAACAATATAAAATGAAATTCGAAGAATGGCACACATCATGTGAAGAAGCAAAAACTTAGGCTCAACCGAGGCTAACCGATAATTGTTAATGAAGAAAAGTGGGATGCCTACCGGGGCATCCCCAAGCTTAGATATTTGATACTTCTTGGAATATTAACTTGGGATGCCTTGGGCATCCCCAAGCTTCAGCTCTTGTGTCTTCTTCATTCTTCTCATAAAACGGCTTCCCTAATTCTTAAAAACTTCAACCACTCAAAACTCAACAAGAACTCGTAAGATACGTTAGTATAAATCAATGCAACACCTTATCATTCTCTACTGTAGCAAATCACTAAAATTATAACTTAAAATTGCATACTAAATGCCTCTGCATATTTAATAGTCCTATCCTCAAATAGAATCCTTAAGCCAGCAAACATATGCAAACAATGCAACCATAACGGCAATCTGCCAAAACAGTATAGTCTGTAAAGAACACAAGAAAATGAATACTTCTTTAACTCCAAAAATTCTGAAAATTTAACACGCTGTAGAAAAGTTATCAGAGCTTATACTGCAAAAGGTTTCAGCATTTTATCACATTCTTACTTTTCTAGGGAATTTTTGCAACAACGATAAACTTTCTATTTTGAAACACAACATATAGAATTGCAAAATAAGCATGTAAAAAGGCTATACTTGACATTTTTATTGAAGTAAAAGATGCAAAACATTATTATAAATTACAGAAATAAAATACTAACAAAATAAAATGACTCTCCAAGCAAAACTCATATCATGTGACGAACGAAATATAGCCCCAAGTAAGATTAGCGATAATGTTGGAGACGAAAGAGGGGATGCCTTCCGGGGAATCCGCAAGCTTAGTTGCTTGGATCTTCCTTGAATATTAACTTCGGGTGGCTTTGGAATCCCCAAGCATAGGGTATTGTCACTCCTTATTCTCCTCATATTGATATCTCACCCAAAACTTGAAAACTTCAATCACACAAAACATAACGGAACTTTGAGAGATAGGTTAGTATGATAAAGCAAATCATTCATTTTGGTACTCACAAAGACCAGATTCATAATTTTTCTCACAAAATGCCTACTGTACTGCTACCTATTGAGCATGTGTTGGTTTTCCCTTGAAGAGGAAAGGGTGATGCAGCAAAGTAGCGTAAGTATTTCCCTTAGTTTCTGAGAACCAAGGTATCAATCCAGTAGGAGACTACACGCAAGTCACCTAGTACCTGCACAAACAAACAAGAACCTCGCAACCAATGTGATAAAGTGGTTGTCAATCCCTTCACGGTGACTTACGAAAGTGAGATCTGATAGAGATGATAAGATAAATATTTTTGTGGTATAAATTGCAAAATAAAGATTGCAAAACAAATAGAAAACTAGAATTGTAGATTGGAAACTTATATGATGTAAAGTAGACCCCGGGGCCATAGGTTTCACTAGTGGCTTCTCTCAAGATAGCATGTACTACGGTGGGTGAACAAATTACTGCCGAGCAATTGATAGAAAAGCGCATACTTATGATGATATCTAAGGCAATGATCATGAATATAGGCATCACGTCCGTGTCAAGTAGACCGAAATGATTCGACATCTACTACTATTACTCCACACATCGAACGCTGTCCAGCATGCATCTAGATTATTAAGTTCATAAGAATGGAGTAACACATTAGGCAAGATGACATGATGTAGAGGGATAAACTCAAGAAATATGATATAAACCCCATCTTTTTATCCTCGAGGGCAACAATACAATACGTGTCGTTTCCCTTTCTATCACTGGGATCGAGCACCGCAAGATTGAACCCAAAGCTAAGCACTTCTCCCATTGCAAGAAAGATCAATCTAGTAGGCCAAACTAAATCGATAATTCGAAGAGACTTGCAAAGATATCAAATCATGCATGTAAGAAGTTAGAGAAGAATCAAATAATATTCATAGATAATCAAGTTCATAAACCCACAATTCATCGGATCTCGGCAAACACACCGCAAAAAGAGTTACATCGAATAGATCTCCAAGAAGATCGTGGAGAAATTTGTATTGAGATCCAAAGAGAGAGAAGAAGCCATCTAGCTAATAACGATGGACCCGAAGGTCTGTGGTAATCTACTCACACATCATCGAAGAGGCTATGGTGTTGATGTAGAAGCCCTCCGTGATCGAATCCCCCTCCGGCAGATCGCCGGATAAGGCCCCAAGATGAGATCTCACGGGTACAGAAGGTTGCGGCGGTGGAAAAGGTGTTTCGTGGCTCTCCCCGAAGGTTTCAGGGTATAAGAGTGTATATAGGGGGAAGAAGTAGGTCGGTGGAGCTGCAAGGGGCCCACGAGGGTGGGGGAATCGCCTGGCCCCCTTGGGCGCGCCCTCCTACCTCATGGCTTCCTCGCTGCTTTCTTGACGTCCACTCCAAGTCTCCTAGATTGCGTTTGTTCCAAAAACGATCCTCGCGAAGGTTTCATTCCGTTTGGATTCCGTTTGATATTCCTTCTCTGCGAAACACTGAAATAGGCAAAAAAACAGCAATTTGCACTGGGCTTTCGGTTAATAGGTTAGTCCCAAAAATAATATAAAAAGGTATAATAAAGCCCATTAAACATCCAAAACAGATAATATAATAGCATGGAACAATCAAAAATTATAGATACATTAGAGACATATCAAGCACCCCCAAGCTTTATTCCTACTCGTCCTCGAGTAGGTAAGTGATAAAAACAGAATTTTTGATGTGGAATGCTCCCTAACATAATTTTAAATGTAATTCTCTTATTGTGGCATGAATGTTCAGATCCAAAAGATTCAAGATAAAAGATTAATATTGACATAAAATTAGTAATACTTCAAGCATGCTAACCAAGCAATTATGTTTTATCAAAATAACATAGCCAAAGAAAGCTTATCCCTACAAAATCATATAGTTTAGCCATGCTTCATTTTTGTCACACAAAATGCTCCCATCATGCATAACCTCGATGACAAGTCGAGCAATTGGTTCATACTTTTAACGTGCTTCAGCCTTTTCAACCCTTACGCAATACATGAGCGCAACCCATGGATATAGCACTATAGGTGGAATAGCATATGATCATGGGGGTTATGTGAGAAGACAAAAAAGGAGAAAGTCTCACATTTACGCGGCTAATCAACGGGCTATGGAGATGCCCATCAATTGATGTCAATGCGAGGAGTAGGGATTGCCATGCAATGGATGCACTAGAGCTATAAGTGTATGAAAGCTCGTCAAAAGAAACTAAGTGGGTGTGCATCCAACTTGCTTGCTCACGAAGACCTAGGGAATGTTGAGGAAGCCCATCATTGGAATATACAAGCCAAGTTCTATAATGGAAAATTCCCACTAGTATATGCAAGTGACAAAATAAGAAACTCTCTATCATGAAGACCATGGTGCTATTTTGAACCACAAGTGTGGAAAAAGGATAGTAACATTGTCCCTTCTCTCCTTTTCTCTCATTTTTTTGTTTAGGCTTCTTTGGCCTGTTTTTTTATTTGGGCTTCTTTGGTATCTTTTTTTATTTCACTTTCCTCACATGCGAAAATACTCTATTAATGATGATCATCACACTTTTATTTACTCATAACTCAATGTTACAACTCGATACTAGAACAAAAATATGACTACATGTGAATGCCTCCGGCGGTGTACCGGGATATGCGATGAATCAAGAGCGACATGTATGAAAGAATTATGAAAGTGGCTTTGCCACAAATACGATGTCAACTACATGATCATGCAACGCAATATGACAATGATGGAGCGTGTCATAATAAACAGAACGGTGGAAAGTTGCATGGCAATATATCTCGGAATGGCTATCGAAATGCCATAATAGGTAGGTATGGTGGCTGTGTTGAGGAAGATATAAGGAGGCTTATGTGTGATAGAGCGTATCGTATCATGGGGTTTGGATTCACCGGCAAAGTTTGCACCAACTCTCGAGGTGAGAAAGGGCAACGCACGGTACCGTAGAGGCTAGCAAATTGTGGAAAGGTAAGAGTGTGTATGATCCATGGACTCACATTAGTCTTAAAGAACTCATATACTTATTGCAAAAGTTTATTAGCCCTTGAAGAAAAGTACTACTACGCATGCCCCTAGAGGGATAGATTGGAAGGAAAAGACCATCGCTTGTCCCCGACCGCCTCTCATAAGGAAAGCAGTGAAAGAACACCCCATGCTTCAAATTTGTCACACAACATTTACCATACGTGCATGCTACGGGACTTGCCAACTTTAACACAAGTATTTCTCAATTTCACAATTGCCCAACTAGCATGACTCTAACATTACCACCTTTATATCTCAACACATCTATCAAGAATCATAGTATTCAATGCACACTATATGAAAGTTTTTATCATACCCATCTTGAATGCCTATGATATTAGGACTAGTTTTATAGCCAAAGAAAATTACCATGCTGTTCTAAGAGACTCTCAAAATTGTGACGCCCCCGATTCAATCGTACACTAATCATACATGCAAACGTGTACGATCAAGATCAGGGACTCACGGGAAGATATGACAACACAACTCTACAAATAAAATAAGTCATACAAGCATCATATTACAAGCCAGGGGCCTCGAGGGCTCGAATACAAGAGCTCGATCATAGACGAGTCAGCGGAAGCAACAATATCTGAGTACAGACATAAGTTAAACAAGTTTGCCTTAAGAAGGCTAGCACAAACTAGGATACAGATCGAAAGAGGCGCAGGCCTCCTGCCTGGGATCCTCCTAACTACTCCTGGTCGTCGTCAGCGGGCATCACGTAGTAGTAGGCACCTCCGGTGTAGTAGGAGTCGTCGTCGAAGATGGCGTCTGGCTCCTGGGCTCCAACATCTGGTTGCGACAACCAGATAGAAGGGATAGGGGGAAAAGAGGGAGAAAGCAACCGTGAGTACTCATCCAAAGTGCTCGCAAGCAAGGAGCTACACTACATATGCATGGGTATCAAATGGAGTAAGGGTATCATATGTGAACTGAACTGCAGAATGCCAGAATAAGAGGGGGATAACTAATCCTTTCGAAGATTACGCTTCTGGCAGCCTCCGTCTTGCAACATGTAGAAGAGAGTAGACTGAAGTCCTCCAAGTAACATCGCATAGCATAATCCTACCCAGCGATCCCCTCCTCGTATCCCTGAGAGAGAGCGACCACCGGTTGTATCTGGCACTTGGAAGGGTGTGTTTTATTAAGTATCCGATTCTAGTTGTCATAAGGTCAAGGTACAACTCCAAGTCGTCCTGTTACCGAAGATCACGGCTATTCGAATAGATTAACTTCCCTGCAGGGGTGCACCACATACCCCAACACGCTCGATCCCATTTGGCCGGACACACTTTCCTGGGTCATGCCCGGCCTCGGAAGATCAACACGTCGCAGCCCCACCTAGGCACAACACAGAGGTCAGCACGCCGGTCTAAACCTAAGCGCACAGGGGTCTGGGCCCATCACCCTTAGCACACCTGCATGTTGCGTGGGCGGCCGGAAGCAGACCTAGCCTAGTGGCGTTCCAGTCCAATCCAGCGCGCCCCGCTCCGTCGCTGACGTCAAGAAGGCTTCGGCTGATACCACGACGCCGGGATACCCATAACTACTCCCGCGTAGATGGTTAGTGCGTATAGACCAAATGGCCAAACTCAGATCAAATACCCAGATCTCGTTAAGCGTGTTAAGTATCCGCGAACGCCGACCAGGGCCAGGCCCACCTCTCTCCTCGGTGGTCGGAACCTGCCCTGTCGCTCCACCTCAAAGATCCACACAGAGGGCCATTGGGACAAAGGTCCTTTCAGCCCCCAATCCGTGAATCACTCGCGGGTGCTCCACAAGCCGACCCGTCTTTAGTCACCACATGTATCCTGTAGAAAGTATATAGTAATATACCCGTGATCACCTCCCGTGTGATCACGGCCCAGTAGTATAGCATGGCAGACGAACAAGAGTGTAGGGCCACTGATGGAACACTAGCATCCTATACTAAGCAGTAGGATAGCAGGTAATGGTAACAACAGTAGTAACAAGGACAGGCTATGCATCAGGATAGGAATAACGGAAAGCAGTAACATGCTACACTATTCTAATGCAAGCGGTAAAGAGGAGAGTAGGCGATATCTGGTGATCAAGGGGGGGGGGGCTTGCCTGGTTGCTCTGGCAAGAGAGAGGGGTAGTCAACACCGTAGTTGTACTGGGTAGCAGCGGCGTCGGTCTCGGTGTCTAGCGAGAGAAGAGGGGGAAGAAGCAATAAATATAATGCAAACAAATGCATGACGATGCATGACATGACAAAGCGTGATGCTAGGTGTGCCCTAACGCGGTACGAGGTGGTACCGGTGAAGGGGGGAAACATCCGGGAAATTATCCCCGTGTTTCGCGTTTTCGGACAGACGAACCGGAAGGGGAAAGATGCGTGTTCGCTATGCTACGGATGCGTGGCGGATGAACGGGCTGCGTATTCGAATTCGTCTCGTCGTTCTGAGCAACTTTCATGTTGAAAATATTTTAATCTGAGCTACGGATTAAAAGATATGAGTTTCTAAAGATTTTATTAATTTCTGGAATTTAATTAATTATTTAAATTAATTCGAAAAATAGACTAATGTCATCAGCATGATGTCATGCTGACATCAGCAGTCAACTAATCAGTTGACCTAGTCAAACTGACATGTGGGTCCTACTGTCATTGTCTATGACTAACTAAACAGGTTTAATTAGTTTAGTTAATTGATTAGGTTAGTTAAAAACAATTAATTAAGTTAATTAATTAATTAATTAGTTAATTAGTTAATTATTATTTTTAATTCTCTTTTTTTTTTAAAACATTTTTGTTCTGGGGCTGGGGCCCCTTTGTCAGTGGGCCAAAGGCCTAGCGGGTGTGGGCGCCGGGCGGAGGCCGTAGCCCGCCCGGTTGCGGGGCGAGGCCGTGGCCATCCGGTCGCGGGGTCGCCGGCATGGGGACGAAGGCGAGGCCAAGGGTGGCCAGCAGCGGCGATGGTGGTCGCGTCGGAGGTAGCAGGGGGCTGCGGTGGTGCGGGCCACGGCAGGTGCGAGCGCTCCGGGAAGGAGAAGCACTGCGGGTGCGGCTCGGCGCGACGGCACGCCGGGCGAGACGAGGCCGCGGTGAGCACGGGCGGGGCGCGTACAGGGCGATGGCCAGGGGCGTGCGCAGAGTGCGGTGACCGCGGTGACGGACGAGGAGAGGGGAAGCTCACAGGGGAGGGAGTAGGGCACGGGCAGCGGGCTCGGGGGAAGGTTGGGGTGGTCCGACGACGGAGCGGATGAGGACGTCCGGCGAGGCTTGACGGAGCCGATGAGGAGGCGAGGCGACGTGGAGCGGCTCCGGCGAGCGGCGTCCGTCGGGGCGTCCGGCGTGGCGTGGGGATGGGGCGGCTCTCGGCGATGGCGGGGCAGAACCGGGCGGCGTCGAGGTTCGGCGACGAGGGCGGAGGCGCCATGGTGCGCAACGGCGGAGCGGGGGGCGTCGAGCGGCGTCGGGGCGCCTTTTCCCCCGTCCAGATCGGGGAGGAAGCGAGGGGGCGAGCGGGGTGGGGCGAGTGAGGGTCTCATCCCCGATCCAGATTGGATCGGGAGGGGGGAACGTCGTGGGGGGGGTAGCAGTTAGGGTTTGACCGGGGGGGTCGGGGCGACCTAGTAGGGCGTCGGGGTGGGCCGGCCCATTCGGGCGGCTGGGGCCAGCTGGGCCTCTTGGCCCAGCGGCGGGGGGGGGGGTTCTTTTTTTTATTGTCTTCTGTTTTTTGTGTTTTCTTTTCTTTTATTTATTTTCCTTTACTGTTTTATTTTATTTCTTTAACAGTTATAGTTTAATAATAAGTTAAAGTCCACTCCTAAATTGGAGTTGAAAAAAAGTTTTTAGTGACTAAATAAACTAGTTTAATATTTGTTTATATTTAATAGCACTTATATAATTGTTTTTTTTGCTAGTGTTTTATTCATCTCATAGTATTTAAACATTTTAAAAAGGTGTGGCTTCTCCACCATAATTATCTGTGCAATATTTGGTTCACTCCGAACATTTTTGTTTCTATGTTTGAAAACTTTTGTTGTTTGCCATATTTTGAATTGATTTTGAATCGGTTTTGTACTAACGAAAGATTAGCAACAGTAATTGAAGTGATGTGGCATCATTAGCAGAGAATTACTGTAGCGTAACTATCCGGGCGTCACAATTCTCCTCCACTACAAGAAATCTCGTCCCGAGATTTAAGAGGTAGCGAAAGGGGGAAAGGTTTGGTAACGAATCTAGCGGGTCTTCTTACCCTAGTTTGCTCTTCTCGAAGAGGCCGGTCCAACAAATTGATGTCTTCATTTCTCTGCTTCAGGTCATCATAATGAAGTTGTCGTCCTTCCTTCAGGATCTTCACCGTACATACGAAAGGGTAAGAAGGGAAAACTCGATATGGATGGATTCTAACAAGATCGAGCATCAGACGGTTAACTCAGGGAAGAAGCATAAGTATCTCTCGATTTGAAACTTAAGAAGATATCGAGAGTGAAGTAAGAAGGTACCATGAGGAGCATTCAAACGGATAGGCAATCGTTCGATGCCTAACCAGAAGGTGAAAGGGTTTCAGGGCAACGAGAATAGGTATTGCGCCTCATACCAGAATAGATCACTAGACAGGTGGTCCGTGAATTATATACGAAGTCAAGCGCGAGGAACAACCTTGGAAATAGGGTGTATAGGAGAGTCAGGTTTCGATCCTGGGAACTGTGGGTTATGGGCCCACCATGTGGGTTAAAACTAGGAAGGGCGTTGACATCTTGCACGATCATGTGAGCAAGGCATGTCAGAGGATAGTCCGTCAGTTAAGTCGGCAAAAACATCGGTACCAAAGGGACGAAGAGAACCATTCTCCTGCTCGTTGAAACGAGGCGGACCAATAGGCAAAGTTCTCGTCCATCGGTGGTTACCGAATGTCATCAACAATCGCAACAGGGTCTTGCGGACAGAGTGGTACAACGAGGTGTTTACACAAGCAGGGAAATATTACTGCTTATATATTATAGATCACGAGGAGGTTTAAACAAACCAATGGAAGGAAAATGTGATCATCAGATCAAACCGAACAGTGTAAAGGATAGCGTGTTTGACACATATACCAGGGGTATACCCTTCCCAAGGACAAGCAGAGTATGATATCCATGACAGGATATAATGTAGAAAACCTTTTAGGTAGGGGAGAGAAATTTCATGACATTATCCATACAACGATGTTTGGATAATTTGATTAAGAAAATTTAGCTTTGTGCTTCAAGTGTTCTTATCGATGATAGGAGTACCACATACATGCTTCGAGATAGCACTGACATGGTCTTCAAACAAAGGTCGGGCATTTGGATATACAAAGGATTCATCAGGAACAATTTATAAAGAAAGTCATTCCATTTCCTCATGGAAGAATGGTTAACCTTGCTAAAAAGGAAACTAAAACATTAGGTCCTCCGGTCAGGTGGGCTAGGCATGACATCACCTTACCGGGTCATATAAGGATCAATGATATGTCTCTAGAAAAATGTTCCAACCATCATATCTGACCAAGATTTAGATCTGATTGGTGTCAGGATACCTCAGACTCAGGATGCCTGAGAAGAAAAGGTGCAACACAATTGGCGAGACGACATTGTAAGATTCTCGGGAAATGTACTATGGTAGCGAGTTCCGAAACAAGAGTTCATCATTAATCCATGGAGAGGATGAGGAGGTGGCTGATGGACTCAGCGACAATTCAACGGGGTATCCAAAAAAAATAGACCTCCACAATTATGTGGATAAGGAGATACATTTGTTAGATCAAATGATATAATGAAATATGCTCGAGGAAAACATACACAATTAAACCTTGGTTGAAAGGTGCACCCGAAATATGGGTTGGGTCGCACGACCAATGTCAGAATGGTGATTCAATAATCAATAGTACAAGGATGAACGGCCGACCATTAACTTCAAAGCAATAGGGTTGCTAGAAGGGCAGAATCCAAACAGCACCGTTCACTTGTTGGTACCCCGGTTGGAATCAACACGAGGACCAAGGAATGAACGGAGATGGCAGGAAGTATCACTTGTACAAAGAATTCATAAGGGTGGTGATATTCTCATGACATTCTTGGCAACAAAGGTGGTAATACTCCAAGGTAAAGGAGAACAATTGCTGGATAGCAAGGATCTTAAGGTATAACACCAAACACGGACAAGTTTGTGTTGAAGGGAAGGCAATAAAGTGGCCGATGATAACACAAATCATCGGGGCAAGGATGGTATTTCTCATCATGAATTCAGTTGATACCCTTGAAGAGCTCAGAATGCTGATGATTAAAATTAGCACGATAATGATGTATCCGTTCAGGCTAGGGCAGACATGGAGTATTAAACATGTAAGCGATGAAGATCTCTAATCCTCGTTGAATCGATTCCGTTATCGTTGTCCTTGAGTGTTTCATAACTCAAGGCCCGTGAAAAATTGGAGTCCGTGAGAATGTAATACCCGATGAAGAACTCATAAGAGGTTATGCAGTTCCATGATAATCTCGAGATACCAGGGGGGTAATGCTCGACGATAGATCAAAGTAGAGATTGGACTAGGGTATTGCTCTGCAGAAGACAATTGCTTAAACTTGCACCAGAAATGTTATTTAAAGGAGAACATGGTCAGAACCACGATTGCAAAAGTCCAGATCCCAGAGATAAGATGAAATTATACCAAGGGAATAATTAATTTAAGAAAAGCTTTAATGATAAGATCTACATCGTGTCCATGGGCATGAACACAAAGTTCAAGGTCGACTCCCACTTCTTCAATATATAACCTTCCATTCACTTTTCGCTTTCGAAGAAGTTGTAGTGTTGAAATTTTATCTGGCAAAATACCAGAAGTGTATGACTCGTGAAAACTATCGAGTTCACACATATTAAAGAAGGCATTGGTTCAACCCATCGAGGCATCTTAGGAACATATACCACAAACTTCAGGAGTAATTATCACCAGCTCGAATGTAGAGCAAGGTTGAGAAAGTAGATGATACCATTTGCCAAAGGCATTATGTATCTGAGGGAAGGCTCACAAGGTTATTGAATATGAAGGACGCTGTCGGATAAAATCCATTAAAGGATCTTCCGGTCCATAACAGAGCTGACGTGAGCACCGGCACACAACCAGAGGAAGTAACAATGCAAAGGCATTGGATTATGGAAACAACTTAATAATCCAGAGCTCAAATGCAAAGGAATTATAATTTTCAAATCAAGGGATCAGAAGCAATGTTCTGATTAGGGATGGATAAGTTGAATAGCCTTAGGGGTACAATCGACGGCAATTGGATTTGTTGAGAACCAGCTCATGTTTTAAAATGACGTCTGAGCCGGAAAGATAATTTAGAAGGATCAACTGATGATTGCATGCATTCGCACTCATGTTGAATCAAAGGGATCAAAATGACGGTGTCTAAGGATACTACCGAATATTGTCAGACATATGGAAAACATCCATCATGCAAACAGACAAGTATTGCAGAGCAATAAGCTACTAAGGATTTTTGGAGGATCGAATAGTATTTCGATGACCATTGTGAAACACATGGACAACTGGGGGATGAGCGGATACTCGATAAGTGTGAGAATTATCCGTAGGGGTATTCAGGTGATAAAGAACAGCAAGGCGGTAAGCTCAAAGGATTATCGAAACAACGACGAGTATTTTGAGGTGTCTTGTAATAACAAGACCAACTGGGAATAAAAGTAAGAACGACAGGTGTAAGTATTTATCCATAGGGATTTTTCGGTGGTAATGAATTGCAAAAGCAATGGCACAAAGTTTCAAGAGAACATCAGAGAGTATTATCAGAATCTTCTGTTGAAGCAGTCCATCATCTGTAATGAAGGGCTCTCCGGGAGAAAGTGATAACGAGATCCTAATGTTAGATTTGGCAAAATTCATTTAACCCGAATAGAAGAGAGTTCAAAGTCCCAGAGTAAGGATCGAGGAGTAAAAGATCCTAATACCACCCAGAGGGCGACGTGGGCCCGTAAGCCGCACAGCCATGTTAGTAAAAGTTTTTCAATGACTAGACTCGACTTCGGCCAAGGAGTTGGAAAGGGGGATTCCTACAGGCAGTCGGCTCTGATACCAACTTGTGACGCCCCCGATTCAATCGTACACTAATCATACACGCAAACGTGTACGATCAAGATCAGGGACTCATGGGAAGATATCACAACACAACTCTACAAATAAAATAAGTCATACAAGCATCATATTACAAGCCAGGGGCCTCGAGGGCTCGAATACAAGAGCTCGATCATAGACGAGTCAGCGGAAGCAACAATATCTGAGTACAGACATAAGTTAAAAAAGTTTGCCTTAAGAAGGCTAGCACAAACTGGGATACAGATCGAAAGAGGCGCAGGCCTCCTGCCTGGGATCCTCCTAACTACTCCTGGTCGTCGTCAGCGGGCATCACGTAGTAGTAGGCACCTCCGGTGTAGTAGGAGTCGTCGTCGAAGATGGCGTCTGGCTCCTGGGCTCCAACATCTGGTTGCGACAACCAGATAGAAGGGATAGGGGGAAAAGAGGGAGAAAGCAACCTTGAGTACTCATCCAAAGTACTCGCAAGCAAGGAGCTACACTACATATGCATGGGTATCAAATGGAGTAAGGGTATCATATGTGGACTGAACTGCAGAATGCCAGAATAAGAGGGGGATAACTAATCCTTTCGAAGACTACGCTTCTGGCATCCTCCGTCTTGCAACATGTAGAAGAGAGTAGACTGAAGTCCTCCAAGTAACATCGCATAGCATAATCCTACCCGGCGAGCGGGGTGGGGCGAGTGAGGGTCTCATCCCCGATCCAGATTGGATCGGGAGGGGGGAACGGCGTGGGGGGGGTAGCAGTTAGGGTTTGACCGGGGGGGTCGGGGCGACCTAGTAGGGCGTCGGGGTGGGCCGGCCCATTCGGGCGGCTGGGACCAGCTGGGCCACTTGGCCCAGCGGGGCGGGGGGGGGGGGGGGGGGTTTCTTTTTTTTTGTCTTCTATTTTTTGTGTTTTCTTTTCTTTTATTTATTTTCCTTTACTGTTTTATTTTATTTCTTTAACAGTTATAGTTTAATAATAAGTTAAAGTCCACACCTAAATTGGAGTTGAAATTTTTTTTTAGTGACTAAATAAACTAGTTTAATATTTGTTTATATTTAATAGCACTTATATAATTGTTTTTTTTGCTAGTGTTTTATTCATCTCATAGTATTTAAACATTTTAAAAAGGTGTGGCTTCTCCACCATAATTATCTGTGCAATATTTGGTTCACTCCGAACATTTTTGTTTCTATGTTTGAAAACTTTTGTTGTTTGCCATATTTTGAATTGATTTTGAATCGGTTTTGTACTAACGAAAGATTAGCAACAGTAATTGAAGTGACGTGGCATCATTAGCAGAGAATTACTGTAGCGTAACTATCCGGGCGTCACAAAAATAATATAAGTGAAGCATTGAGAGATCAATAATTTCTACAAAATAAAACCACCACCGTGCTCTAAAAAAATATAAGTGAAGCACTTGAGCAAAATTATCTAGCTCAAAAGATATAAGTGAAGCACATAGAGTATTCTAATAAATTCCGATTCATGTGTGTCTCTCCCAAAAGCTGTGTACAGCAAGGATGATTGTGGTAAACTAAAAAGCAAAGACTTAAATCAAACAAGATGCTCCAAGCAAAACACATATCATGTGGTGAATAAAAATATAGCCTGAAGTAAAGTTACTGATAGACGAAGATGAAAGAGGGGATGCCTTCCGGGGAATCCCCAAGCTTAGGCTTTTGGTTGTCCTTAAATTTTACCTTGGGGTGCCTTGGGCATCCCCAAGCTTAGGCTCTTTCCACTCCTTATTCCATAATCCATCAAATCTTTACCCAAAAACTTGAAAACTTCACAACACAAAACTCAACAGAAAATCTCATGAGCTCTGTTAGTATAAGAAAACAAATTACCACTTTAAGGTACTGAAATGAACTCATTCTTTATTTATATTGGTGTTAAACCTACTGTATTCCAACTTTTCTATGGTTCATACCCCCCGATACTAGCCATAGATTCATCAATATAAGCAAACAACACACGAAAAACAGAATCTGTCAAAAACAGAACAGTCTGTAGTAATATGTAGGTTTAGAATACTTCTGTAACTCCAAAAATTATACCAAATTAGGACGACCTGAATAATTTGTGTATTGATCTACTGCAGTTGGAATTGGTATTTTATCGCTCTCTGGTAAAAACTGAAAATTATTCTCGTGAGCGCATACTTTCTGGGTTTTTTTCCAGCAAGATCAAACAAAAATCATCCAAGAAGATCCTAAAGGCTTTACTTGGCACAAACACTAATTAAAGCATAAAAACACAATCATAATAGAGGATAGATTATTTATTTATTACTAAATAGGAACAAAAAGCAAGGAACAAACATAAAATTGGGTTGCCTCCCAATAAGCGCTATCCTTTAACGCCCCTACCCAGGCATAAAACAAAGAATATATCTAGGTATTGTCATCTTTGGTATGCAATCCATAAGTGGCTCTCATAATAGATTCATAAGGTAATTTAATTTTCTTCCAAGCAAAGTGTTCCATGCCTTTCCTTAATGGAAATTGGAATCTAATATTTCCTTCTTTCATATCAATAATTGCACCAATCATTCTAAGGAAAGGTCTACCAAGAATAATAGGACAAGTAGGATTGCAATCTATATCAAGAACAATAAAATTTACGGGCACATAATTCCTATTTGCAACAATAAGAACATCATTATTTCTTCCCATAGGTTTCTTAATGGTGGAACCTGCAAGATGCAGATTTAAAGAACAATCATCAAATTCACGGAAACCTAGCACATCACACAAAGTTTTTGGAATCATTGAAACACTAGCACCTAAATCACATAAAGCATAGCATTCACGATCTTTAATCTTAATTTTAATAGTAGGTTCCCACTCATCATAATGTTTTCTAGGGATAGAAACTTCTAATTCAAGTTTTTCTTCATAAGATTGCATTAAAGCATCAACGATATGTTTAGTGAAAGCTTTGTTTTGATCATAACCATGAGGAGAATTTAGCAAGGATAGCAACATGGAAAAAAATCTATCAAAGACAAATTTTCATAATTAAATTCCTTGAAATCCAAAATAGTGGGTTCATTGCTATGTAAAGTTTTGACCTCTTCAATCCCACTTTTACCAATTTTTGCATCAAGATCTAAAAACTCCGAATCATTGGGACGCCTTCTAACCAAAGTTGACTCATCTCTAGTCCCATCTTTATCAAGATTCATATTGGCAAAAAAAAAATTTAATAGGCGACACACCAATCACTTTTAGATCTTCATCATTATTATCATGAAAACTAGAAGAACATGCTTTTACAAAGCAATCTTTTTTAGCACGCATCCTAGCGGTTCTTTGTTCGCACTCATCAATGGAAATTCTCATGGCTTTGAGAGACTCACTGATATCATGCTTCGGTGTAATAGATCTATGTTTCAAAGAATCAACATCAAGAGAAATTCTATCCACATTCCTAGCCAACTCATTGATCTTAAGCAATTTTTCTTCAAGCAAAGAATTGAAATTATTTTGCGAATTAATAAATTCTTTAACACTAGTATCAAAATCAGAGGGCATCTTATTTAAATTTCCATAAGAGTTGTTATAGGAATTACCATAATTATTAGAGGAATTACTAGGGAACGGCCTCGAATTAAAGTTTCCTCTATACGCGTTGTTACCAAAATTGTTCCTACCAACAAAATTCACATCCATAGATTCATTATTATTATCAATCAAAGTAGACAAAGGCATATCATTAGGATCATAAGAAACACTCTTATTAGCAAACAATTTCATAAGTTCATCTATCTTTCCACTCAAGACATTAATCTCTTCTATCGCATGAACCTTTTTACTAGTAGATCTTTCGGTGTGCCATTGAGAATAATTAACCGTGATATTATCTAGGAGTTTAGTAGCTTCTCCTAAAGTGATTTCCATACAAGTGCCTCCCACAGCCGAATCTAAAATATTTCTAGAAGCAAAATTCAATCCAGCATAAATGTTTTGTATAATCATCCATAAATTCAAATCATGTGTAGGGTAATTACGTATCATTAATTTCATCCTCTCCCAAGATTGTGCAACATGATCATGATCAAGTTGCTTAAAATTCGTAATATCATTTCTAAGAGAGATGATCTTAGCGGGAGGAAAATACTTAGAGATAAAAGCAACTTTGCACTTATTGCATGAATCAATACAATTTTTAGGTAAAGAAGAGAACCAAGTTTTAGCACGATCTCTAAGCAAAAACGGAAATAGCTTCAATTTAACAATATCATTATCCACATCTTTCTTCTTTTGCATATCACACAAATTAACGAAGTTTTTTAGATGGGTAGCGGCATCTTCACTAGGAAGGCCAGAAAATTGATCTTTCATGACAAGATTCAACAAAGCGGCATTAATTTCACAAGATTCAGCATCGGTAATTGGAGCAGTCGAAGTGCTAATAAAATCATTATTGTTGGTATTGGAAAAGTCACACAATTTAGTATTATCTTGAGCCATCGCGACAAACAATCAATCCAACACACAAGAAAACAAGAGGCAAGCAAAAAGAGACGAACAAAAAAGGGCGAATAAAACGGCAAAGGTGAAGTGGGGGAGAGGAATACGAGAGGCAAATTGGCAAATAATGTAATGCGAGGGATAAGAGTTTGTGATGGGTACTTGCTATGTCTTGACTTGTGCGTAGATCTCCCCGGCAATGGTGCCAGAAATCCTACCTGCTACCTCTTGAGCATGAGTTGGTTTTCCCTTGAAGAGGAAATGGTGATGCAACAAAGTAGCGTAAGTATTTCCCTCAGTTTCTGAGAACCAATGTATCAATCCAGTAGGAGACTGCACGCAAGTCACCTAGTACCTGCAAAAACGAACAAGAACCTCGCAACCAACGTGATAAAGGGGTTGTCAATCCCTTCAAGGTCACTTATGAAAGTGAGATCTGATAGAGATGATAAGATAAATATTTTTGGTATTTTTGTGGTATAGACTGGAAATAAAGATTGCAAAATAAATAGTAAACTAGAATTGTAGACTGGAAACTTATATGATGTAAAGTAGACCCGGGGGCCATAGGTTTCACTAGTGGCTTCTGTCAAGATAGCATGTATTACGGTGGGTGAACAAATTATTGCCGAGCAATTGATAGAAAAGCACATAGTTATGATGATATCTAAGGCAATGATCATGAATATAGGCATCACGTCCATGTCAAGTAGACCGAAATGATTCGACATCTACTACTATTACTACACACATCGACCGCTGTCCAGCATGCATCTAGATTATTAAGTTCATAAGAACGGAGTAACACATTAGGCAAGATGACATGATGTAGAGGGATAAACTCAAGCAATATGATATAAACCCCATCTTTTTATCCTCGATGGCAACAATACAATATGTGTCGTTTCCCTTTCTATCACTGGGATTAAGCACCGCAAGATTGAACCCAAAGCTAAGCACTTCTCCCATTGCAACAAAGATCAATCTAGTAGGCCAAACTAAATCGATAATTCGAAGAGACTTGCAAAGATATCAAATCATGCATATAAGATTCAGAGAAGAGTCAAATAATATTCATAGACCATCAAGTTCATAAACCCACAATTCATCGGATCTTGACAAACACACCGCAAAAAGAGTTACATCGAATAGATCTCCAAGAAGATCGAGGAGAACTTTGTATTGAGATCCAAAGAGAGAGAAGAAGCCATCTAGCTAATAACTATGGACCCGAAGGTCTGTGGTAAACTACTCACACATCATCGGAGAGGCTATGGTGTTGATATAGAAGCCCTCCGTGATCGAATCCTCCTTCGGCAGACCGCCGGAAAAGGCCCCAAGATGGGATCTCACGGGTACAGAAGGTTGCGGCGGTGGAAAAGGTGTTTCGTGGATCTCATCGAAGGTTTCAGGGTATAAGAGTATATATAGGTGAAAGAAGTAGGTCGGTGGGGCTGCGAGGGGCCCACGAGGGTGGGGGCGGGACTGGCCCCCCTGGGCGTGCCCTCCTGCCTCGTGGCTTCCTCGCTGCTTTCTTGACATCCACTCCAAGTCTCCTGGATTGCGTTTGTTCCAAAAACGATCCTCGCGAAGGTTTCATTCCAATTGGATTCTGTTTGATATTCCTTTTCTGCGAAACACTTAAATAGGAAAAAAATAGCAATTTGCACTGGGCTTTCGGTTAATAGGTTAGTCCCAAAAATAATATAAAAAGGTATAATAAAGTCCATTAAACATCCAAAACAGATAAATAATAGCATGGAACAATCAAAAATTATAGATACGTTGGAGAAGTATCATGTACCTTATCATTTACACAATTTATGTTGAGCAATATAAGCCATAGAAACTAAGAAACAAGCAAACTATGCATTGAAAACAGTATATGTCAAAAATAGAACACTCTGTAATGATCTGGACAACAACCATAGTTCTGCTACTCCAAAAATTCGGAAAAATTAGGACAACCTAGGAAATTTGTTTATCAATCTTGTGCAAAGAGAACCAGGATTTTATGACGCTTCCGCAAAAAATGAAAATTATTTTACTAGGAGCAAAAGTTTGTGTTTTTCAGCAAGATTAAATCAACTATGACCATAGACCAGCCCAAAGTTCTTACTTGGCACTTTATTGAAACGAAAGCTATAAAACATGATTAATACAGTAGACTAATCATGTGAACACACAAAAACAGTAGGTAAAAGTGTTGGGTTGTCTCCCAACAAGCGCTTTTCTTTAATGACATTTTAGCTAGGCATGATGATTTCAATGATGCTCACATAAAAGATAAGTATTGAAACATAAAGAGAGCATCATTAATCACATGTCAAGCACATTTAAGTCTAACCCACTTCCTATGCATAGGGATTTTGTGAGCAAACAATTTATGGGAGCAAGAATCAACTAGCATAGTAATGCAAAACAAGTGCAACTTCAAAACTTTCAACATAAAGAGAGGAAACTTGATATTATTGAGATGTGCAGAAGCATAAGTTCCTCCCTCAGTGTAATTTTCAATAGCATAATGAATGAATTTAACAATATACCTATCACATAAATCATTCTTTTCATGATCTACAAGCATAGAAAATTTATTACTCTCCACATAACCAAAATTATTCACATGAATAATAGTGGGAGCAAACTCAACAAAATAACTATCATGGGATTGAAAATAAGAATTATGATGACAAGTTTCATGCTTATAATTATTCTCTATAACATATATGTCATCACCATAATCATCATAGATAGCAACTTTGTTGTCACAATCAATTGAAACCTCTTCCAAAATAGTGGGTTCATCACTAAATAAAGTCATGACCTCTCCAAATCCACCTTCATCAATATAATCATCATAAATAGGAGGCATGCTATTGTTATAACAAATTTGGACACCTAATCTTGGGGGACTAAAAATATGATCTTCATCAAACATAGCATCCCCAAGTGTAACATCCCAATTTTCCTAAATTTGTATGTTATTAGATCATTCATATGCATCTCATATTTTCCATGCATTATTTGTCTTTCTGCAATATTCGAATCATTATGCAACTAAAGGCAATTTATTGGAGCGGAGATAACATGACTTCTCCCCTGTTTACAAAATATTCATAATGTGCAGAATATTATTTCCAGTTCGTTTGATTTGTTCTGGTATTTTTATTATTCTTCAAAATATTTTTGTTTGTGGATTTATTGCTATTTAAGTGATCTATTGCATCAAAATGAATTTTCAAAAATTGCATTACGTGAGGAACTAGTGTTCCTGTAGTTTATATTAGTAGTATATATTTTACTATGTCTCTATGTATTTTTATGTAGTTTTTAATAATGTTGTATTTATTTTTGTTTAATGACGTAGTTTTTGTAAAAACAAGGGGGGAAACTAGCCGGCCGGCCAACCCACTAACCAGCCGGCCAGCCAGCACTGCTTCCCACCAACCGAGCCGCTGCGGCCTACTAGTGCGCGGCGCCCAGCCCACCTACTCCCGCGCTTCCAGTCGCGAAGCGGTACACGCGCCGCTGCACTGCTCGCCCGACCCGCACTCGACCCTCTGCCCCTCTCACACTGACGGGTGGACCCCACACCACCTTCTCCCACCCCGAGCCAGACGCTACCGCCGCGCGCTCGCACGCCGAGGCCAACCTCGATCGAGCCAACGCCTGGCTCGATCCCGTGCACTCCGGAGACATCAGCGCGAGGAGAAAGCCATAGAGGGACCTACGGCAGCCTTTTCCCCACCCCTCATCGTCCGCACGCCTCCGTAGGGCATTTTGGATCTCGGAAGAAGCTCCGCCGACCGCCGCCATTCGCCGGACGTTTGCGCCGCCGTAAAAGCTCGTACAGCCGGACCTCTTGCACCGTTCGAACCTCCACTCAAAGACGAACTCTTTTGACACCTCTAAGTACTCTGCAGAGCACCATGACGCTACCGCCGCCGACGTCCACCGCCACCGGAGCACCGCCGCCGCTCACGAGCTCACCGCCGCCGGTACACTGCGCCTCGCCGCCGTCCAACACCACCACCACCTCCGCCACTCACCGCCGCATCCGCCCGTCACTTCCCCTCGCTGGACCACCACCGGAGAGCCGCGGCCTCCAACGCCCGACCGCCGCCGCCGATTCCTTTGTCATCTGGTGAGCACACGCCTCCAGGAAATCATGTGTCGCCACGTGGCGTCGCTACAAGAGCTTCTACAGGGGTTCGCTACAGTGCCGAGGAGATTTCTGTTTCTTTTTGTTTTTCACAGATTTTCATCCAAAATTGAACTAGCTATATCTTTTATTATATAAGTCCAATTTAGGTAATTCTTTTTCCTGTGCACTCACAAAAATCAGCACTTTATCATAGTACGAAAAGTTCACATGTTTGCACTTTTCAAGTTTGAATTCGAATCAAACCTTCAGGAGGCCGTAACTCTTAAACCGTTTATCGGATTCGAGTGATTCTTTTTTGCTTTGTGACCGTAGTGCTTTTTAGGTGCTGTTAAGCTACTGGTGTTGGGTTTTTGAATGGTTTTCTTGATGTTGGTTTTATCTTGGCTTTATTCGAACTTTGGTGATTGATTTGTTGAATTGTGTGAAATGTGTAGATTGTCCGGAGTGCGACGCGAGCTATTGTCAGGAGTGTGACCTTTTGAACCAGAACCAAGGCAAGTTACATGTTGATCATCCTTTACCTATTGTTATCTATGCATGTAGTGATATCACACTATGAATATATGCATGTATAGGAATACTATATTATTTTTGGCTATACTATTGAGCTATTTTCCCGTCATTGCAGATCGTGGTAGATGTAGTTTGCTATGCTTTGTAGACGGGGGTGGTTCGTGTATACACTAACTTTATGTGAGGATTATATATATAACAATTTGAGTAGTAAATCAGGATTTAATTCACCTCTGGCAGAAGTGGTATTGCTAGGGTGGTTTCAAGAACATCATGGTTTATACCCTCTGAATGTAAGTGGACGACCGCCTAGGCTCAAAAATATTAGACAAACTTAGTGACTAGTAGCTTCCATGTGTGGCCACTGGCTAAATGGGCTCTGGCTTAGTTGATCAGTTGTGGAACCCTGACCCGGATGTGCCAGCAGATGTAGATTTCATAGTTGGGATGGGCCTCCTATCAAGACTAGGGGACTGCTTCTGAAAGACTTCGTCTCAATCTTCGGGTTGGGTCCAGTGGGTAAAGCATACTGAACTCTGCAGAGTATTAAAAAAATAATCATGATTAGCCGTGCTCCCGGTTATGGGCAAATTTGAGCCACTATGCCATTACAGTTGTTGGATGATCTTGACAGATGTGACACTTAATAAATTTGTTGGGCAACTTAACAATGGGTAGGTTGGAATTGGAGCTTCCAATTCAACCTTGTTTATATAATTGTAGTAATAAAAGAACTAAATTAAAATATGACTATTAGGTAGTTATGAGGAGAAAATCATCTTTCCACAAAATAAACCCTCAAGCCTTCCTTTTGATATACTATGCATATACATGTAGGTCTGCTTTATTATTACTCTTGTGTAACTTGCCAATGCATTCAAAGTATTGACCTATATGGCTGCAACGTCTCATGTTGTAGGATATTCAGACGAAGAGTAAGGTACTGTTAGGGTCGCGAGTCTGCACTCAGCATCGCCAGTGGGCTATGATGGGACTCACCGTTATTTTCTGCTACATTTCCGCTGTTTGATTGAATAAAGCTATCCATGTTCTATGCATATTGTTTTATTTTATACATTCTGGATCATACGTTGTAATAAATGGTTGACTTGCTATTCTGGTATTCATCTATACTATGTGTGCTAGCGAGTTTGATCCAGGGACTAGCACGGTAAGCACAGAGACTCAAATCCTTCGAGGTTTGGTTGTTACAGATGGTATCACAGTAGTGTGTTGACTGTAGTACGTGACCCTAAAAATGGATTAGAAAAGCCATAGGAGTGAAAATTATTTTATCAAATAGTTATACTTCTTGCTGTTTATTAGTTAACCCCCCTCAAGTATCTTGAACAGTTAAGTAGGAACTAGTGCTGAGACCACCATTCATGTTTGTTTTATATTGCAATGTTATCATGTTAGCGTATCTAATTATGCCCAATTTTGTTGTATGAAGATACTAGATTGTTTGCTTGATTGGTAGTTTGTTTGTTGTATGTTCGTTGGTGTTATTCGTTGTTGTGTTTTGTTGGCTTGATCATATTATGCATATGGGTAGAATATATTTATATATACATAGCTTTTGGCCCTACTGTATCTATAACTCATCTATGCTTGCCCACTAGATGTCGCCGAGGCGTGACACTAGATGCACTGATGCAGGAGGAGACAACAATGGCAATGAAGTACCCCCATACATCCAGCAGGTTATTGAGGGACATGCTCAGTTGATCCAGTTGCTTGCTCAGAACCAGAACAACAACAATAACAACAACAATCTGCCGCCACCGCCACCTATGGATATGCTTACCAGGTTCTTGTGGTTGAATTCTTAGAGGTTCTCCAGTTCCCCTGAACCTATTGTGGCTAATGATTGGATCCGTGCAGTCAATAGGAACCCAGAGACGATTGGATGCACAGATGCAGAGAGGGTAAGGTTTGCCTCACATTTGTTGGAGGGTCCTGCCGCAGCTTGGTGGGACAACTACTTGGTCACTTATCACAATGCTACTATCACATGGCCTCAGTTTCAAGATGCTTTCTGTGCCGCGCAAGTGTCTGCTGGTGCTATTGAGTATCCGTTTCCCTCCTTTTCCCGCTAGGTGAGTCTAAAAAAGAAGGAGTTTTGTAGTTTGCACCAGGGAGGTCGCACAGTTAACGCTTATGTGGAGGAATTTAATAATCTTGCATGTTATCCTCCTAATGATGTTAACACTAATGCAGCTAGGCAGGAGAATTTCTTGGAGGGCCTAAATTATGAGTTGAGCCTTCAGTTGATAGTGGCCTCTTTTAGGAATTATCAGGACCTGATTAATAAGGCTATTGTGTTGGAGGGAAAGCAACATGCCATAGAGAATCGCAAGAGTAAGTACAATAACAATAACATGTATAATTCAGGACCACAGCAGAAGCCACGCACTTCATATAATGGTAATGGAGGTAATGGACATAATCATCATGGAGGTAATGGACATAATCATCATGGAGGGAATGGCCACAACCATAATGGCCACCACCATCACAATTGGCACAAGAGTAACAATGGCAGTGGTAGAGGAAATGGTAATGGTAATGGAGGGAATAATAACCAGCGCCACTAGAGTATGCCTGTATGGAGGGATATTAGCCAGGTTTACTGCTATAAGTGTAGGCCGATGGGCCACTACTCCAATGCTTGTCCAGAGAGCAAGAACGGTAATGGGGATTCAGGAGTCAGCAAGCCAAACCCCTTCCAAAAGGGTCGTGTCAACCATGTTAATGTTGAGGAGGTCTATAATGAACCTGGTGTAGTGATCGGTAAGTTCTTGATTAATTCAGTACCTGCACTTGTTCTTTTTTTATACTGGTGCATTGCATTCATTTATTTCGAGGGTATTTGTTGATAAACATGGATTGCCAACCAAAACACTTAGTATGCCTATTAGAGTGAGTTCCCCAGGAGCTGAGATGATAGCACGTGTTGGTTGTCATCAGTTGACTTTGTCTATTGGGAAGCATGAGTTTCCTACGGATTTGATTATATTGAAGTCACAAGGTCTGGATATTATTTTGGGTATGGATTGGTTGCAGTTATATAAAGGTCGTATTGATTGTGCCAGTCGATCTATTACTCTTAGTGCACCGGAAGGGAAGAGGATCAAATATGTATATAAGTATAAGCATAATCAGGTGCAGGCGAACTCTCTTAAGGGGGGTAGTATGGAAGAGGTGACAGTTGTGAGGGATTATCTAGATGTGTTTTTCCAGAGGAGTTGCCAGGTATGCCACCAGATAGAGATATTGAGTTTCTTATTGATTTAATACCAGGCACTGGACCTATTGCAAAGAGACTGTATAGAATGCCTCCTCAAGAGTTGGAGGAATTGAAGAAGTAGATAAGAGAATTGCAGGCGTAAGGATTTATTCGCCCAAGTTCATCACCTTGGGGAGCTCCAGTTTTGTGTGTGGATAAGAAGGATGGGACTTTGAGTATGTGTGTTGATTATCATTCTCTGAATGAGGTAACCATTAAGAATAAGTATCCCTTACCTATGATAAACGATCTATTTGACTAGTTGGAGGGAGCTACTATGTTTTCTAAGATTGATCTTCGTTCTGGTTATCATCAATTGAAGATTCATGGGCAAGATATTCCAAAGGTTGCTTTTACTACGAGGTATGGGTTGTATGAATATACTGTTATGTCATTTGGATTGACTAATGCTCCTGCATACTTCATGAATATGATGAACAAGGTGTTTATGGAGTTCTTGGATAAATTTGTGGTTGTTTTCATTGATGATATATTGGTGTTCTCCAAAAACAAGCAAGAGCATGAGGTGCATCTGCGTTTGGTAATGGAGAAACTGAGGGACATCAGTTGTATGCCAAGTCCAGGAAATGTGAGTTTTGGCTGGATGAGATAGCATTCCTTGGACATGTTGTTTCAGGTAATGGAATTGCAGTTGATCCATCTAAGGTTGCTGCAGTTACAGAGTGGGATACACCCACGACAGTTGGGGAGATTCATAGCTTTTTGGGCCTTGCAGGTTATTACAGGAGGTTTATTGAGAACTTTTCCAAGATTGCAAAGCCTACGACTGAATTGTTGAAGAAGGAGAAGAAGTTTGTTTGGACTGATGAACGTGAAGCCAACTTTCAGGAATTGAACCGGCGTTTGGTTACAACACCAGTCTTAACTCTGCCAGATATACATAAGGACTTCCAGGTATATTGTGATGATTCTCGTTAAGGACTTGGGATTGTTTTGATGCAGGAAGGTAAAGTTGTTTCTTATGCTTTACGTCAGCTTAAGAATCATGAGCATAATTATCCTACACATGATTTGGAGTTAGCCTCAGTTGTGCATGCATTGAAAACTTGGAGGCCATATCTTATTGGTAATCACTGTGATATATTTAGTGATCATAAGAGCTTGAAGTATATTTTTACTCAGAAGGATTTGAACCTCGGGCAGAGGAGATGGTTGGAGCTTATTAAGGATGATGATTTGAATGTGCAGTATCATCCTGGTAAGGCTAATGTTGTTGCTGACGCGTTGAGTCGTAGGAGCCATGCTAATGCAATTAATGTTGATAATATGCCATCGAAGTTATGTGAACAGTTCAGGAATCTCAGTTTGGAGATGGTTCCTAAGGGATATTTGGCAACACTTGAGGTAAAGCATGCTTGATGGGATCAAAGAATCTCAAAAGGATGATAAGGAGATTGATGAGATAAAAGAGAACATGGTTAAAGGTAAGGCAGAAGGTTTCCATGAGGATGAACATGGAGCCATATGGTTTGAGAAGCGTATTTGTGTACCTCAAGATGCAGATATTAGGAGTTGATTCTTCAGGAGGCGCATGATTCACCTTATTCTATTCACCAAGGTAATACTAAGATGTATTAGGATTTGAGGGAAAGATTTTGGTGGCCTAGCCTGAAGAGGGAAATTGCTGGATATATTGCAACATGTGATGTGTGCCAGAGAGTTAAAGCAGAACATCAGAGACCAGCATGTTTGTTACAGCCATTGCCTATACCTGACTGGAAGTGGGATGAGATTGGTATGGATTTCATTATAGGTCTACCGAGGACTCGGTCAGGTTATGATTCTATTTGAGTAGTTGTTGATCGTTTGACTAAAGTTTCTCACTTCATCCCGGTAAAGACTACTTATACCAGTGCTGAGCTAGCAAAGATTTATATGTCTAAAACTGTTTGTTTGCATGGAGTTCCAAGGAAGGTAGTGTCTGATAGAGGTACTCAGTTCACATCTAGTATATATTTTACTATGTAGTTTTTAATTATGTTATATTTATTTTTGTTTTAGTGCTGTAGTTTTTGTTAAAAAAGGGGGAAACTAGCCGGCCGGCTAGCCAGCTAACCAGCCAGCCAGCAAGCTCTGCGGCCCACCAACCGAGCCGCCGCGGCCCACTAGTGTGCGGCGCCCAGCCCACCTACTCCCGCGCCTCCAATCGTGAAGTGGTACACGCGTCGCCGCACTGCTCGACCGACCCACTGCCCCTCTCTCGCTGATGGGTGGACCCCGCGTCACCTTCTCCCACCCCGAGCCGGACGCTATCACCGCGTGCGTGCACACCGAGGCCGACCCGGATCGATCCGATGCCTGGCTCGATCCCGTGCACTCCGGAGACATCACGCGCGAGGAGAAACCCTAGGGGGAACCTACCGCAGCCTTTTCCCCACCCCTCATCGACTGCATGCCTCTGTAGGGTGTTTTGGATCTCAGGAGAAGCTCCGCCGACCGCCGCCATTCACCGGACGTTTGCGCCGCCGTAAGAGCTTGTACAGCCAAACCACTTGCACCGTTCGAACCCCCACTCAAAGACGAACTCTTTTGACACCTCTAAGTACTCTGCAGAGCACCAGGACGCTATCGCTGCCATTCATGAGCTCATCGCCACCAGTACAATCCGCCTTGCCACCGTCCAACACCACCACCACCTCCGCCACTCACCACCGCATCCGCACGTCGCATCCCCCTCGCCGGACCACCACCGGAGAGCCGCCGCCGCCAACGTCCTACAGCCACCGCCACTTCTTTTGTAATCTGGTGAGCACCCGCCTCCAGCGAATCACGTGTCGCCACATGGCGTCGCTATAGGAGCTTCTACAGGGCTTCGCTACAGTGCCCAGGAGATTTCTGTTTCTTTTTGTTTTTCACAAATTTTCATCCAAAATTCAACTAGCTATATCTTTTATTATATAAGTCCAATTTACGTAATTCTTTTTCCTGTGCACTCACAAAAATCAGCACTTTATCATAGTACCAAATGTTCACATGTTTGCACTTTTCAAGTTTGAATTTGAATCAAACCATCCGGAGGCCGTCACTCTCAAACCGTTTATTGGATTCGAGTGATTCTTTTTGCTTTGTGACCGCAGTGCTTTTTAGGTGCTGTTAAGCTACTGGTGTTGGGTTTTTGAATGGTTTTCTTGCTGTTGGTTTTATCTTGGCTTTATTCGAACTTCGGTGATTGATTTGTTAAATGGTGTGAAATGTGTAGATTGTCCGGAGTGCGACGCGAGCTATTGTCAGGAGTGTGACCTTTTGAACCAGAACCAAGGCATGTTACATGTTGATCATCCTTTACCTATTGTTTTTATGCATGTAGTTATATCACACTATGAATATATGCATGTATAGGAATACTATATTATTTTTGGCTATACTGTTGAGCTATTTTCCCATCATTGCAGATCGTGGTAGATGTAGTTTGCTATGCTTTGTAGACGGGGGTGGTTTGTGTATACACTGAGTTTATGTGAGGATTATATATATAACAATTTGAGAAGCATCAACAGTAGGTACAGCGCCACCAGAATTTTGACCAGGCTCAAGTGGATCATGCAGTGCTTGTCCCACTTGATTTGGAAGGCGATGTTGGTGTTGTTGTTGCTATAGAGGTGAGACAGGTGCAGTGGGCGGTGGTTGTGGAAGACGCATGAGCAATTTATTAAACTTGTTATCAAGCTTTGTTTTGAATGCCTTCTCAATGCCATCTATCTTCTCCATGGCCTCTTCAAATCTTTTTAGCACATCTTCCACCTCTCCACTCATCATTTTCTGAAACTTATCATGTAACTCTTTGTTTGTCATGTTCTCACAGTCAGTCTCGTCATCTTGTGATCCTGCCCTGGTTAGCAGCAAGAGAAAAACACAAGAATATGATCCTATGGACTACTAGGAAGTGGCTATGGTGTTGTGGAAAGTCATAAATCCATCAAGTGAATCTCAAATTATTACAAGTTCTTACCAAGCAGCAGGTGGTGATTAGCAACCGTTGTAGTCAAAACTCTCAAAGCTTGGATAGAGCGATCACCAGGGAGAGTCAAACACACGACTTAGATGTATGTGGAGCTAGGAAGGCTTATAATATGGTAGCAATAATCAATTCAGAGATGCAAAGTAGAATAAACGCTCAACGAAGGTACTGTGCTGGTCCTAGGCTAGACCGTGCTAGAGACGCGAGCCTAGAACACTAACAAAATCACGGCGCGACACGTAAACAAGGGAGGAGCACAGTATGAATCTATTTTTTCACTTTTTTCCTCTGCAACAATTTTTTTCGAAAAAGTCTAAAAATGGTCTAAAAACTGCATAGCCAGAATTTTTCCAGACTTAGTTTTTTTGAAACTGGAACTATTTTTCTACTACGGGTAACACGGAAGTTCGGGAATCCTACTCTGTCATGACTAAGAGTATGGCGTGATCTGGAAATTGAAAACAAAGCAACAAATATTGGACTTGGACTAGGACTAGTGGCGGAGATGAATCTGGTGGAACTTGGACTGGTGGTTGTATATGGCGATGGTATATGTGGACTCGTATTGGTGGTGGTATATGGTGATGGTATATGTGGACTCGGATTGGTGGTTTTTTATGGCGATGGTATATATGGACTTAGATTGGTGGTTGTATATGGCAACGGCGATTGATATGGTGGGGGTGGTGGTATATTGAAGCGGCGATGTATATGGTGGGGTGGTGGTATATGGCAATGATGAACATGGTGCGGCGGCGACGTGACAACCTGTGACCAGAACTCGAAACTCTAAAGAATCTAGATGTTAAGACCAGCAACTCGACATGACGATGCAACCAAAAATTCAGCAAAGCAAAACTCTAAAAAGATTATGCAATGGCTCCGATTGGTTCGCTTATGAGGAACTAACCCTAAATTTTTTTGGCTTTTTCATGGACTATAGGTATGAAGAATATACTTGATCTAAACTACGAAAAACTATAAAATCTCACCGAGCAACCTGGAAATCTGATAGCACTTGATAGAGGCTAAGGTGTCCCGTCTTTCGATGAGATGGCGGCTATCGTTTATGGTGGAGTAGACTTTGACAATCCGACTATGAATGTGCGAGGACGTCGCTCCTTATCAAATGCTAAACCAACTCTGAGAGGTTACTGACCACGCCGGAGCATGATCAACCTGACCATGAGGGTCTATTTCCTCCAAGCAAATGAAGAACAAGCAAGAAACTAAGATTGCAATCTGGATATTGTGAATATAAGATGAAAGCTTTATTGATCAAGGCGGGGTTCTGTGACACCTTGTTCTATTCGTTGAACACAAACGAAGTACGCGAAGTTGTAGCTATGGTGAACTTTTAATCTAAACAAAACCCAAAGTCTAAATGATGCCCTAAGGGCTGTATATATGGAGGAAGAGGGGGGATTTCGTGGCTCTTGGAGGAGGGGTCCGAAACCAAACCTAACTCTTGTTTCCCCACACATACGAACTCTAAAAACAACCTATAATCAAGTATTTCGAAATTACATTGGCCTGACCCAATAATAAGGTGACGCAACACTTAGAATAGCCTCTGAACAAAATTTATGTAGTGGCATCTTGTATATTTCGTCCAAGGCTTCATGCACTCATTATGGTGGCTTCAAAGTCCTGGAATCATCACTTGTAACTCCATTCTTGTTCCCCTTGCGCATGCCATCATCTCCATGCTTGAACTTGCTCCAAGGTTCATGTTTCTTGTCCAAGCTAGGCCCTTCATTTGTAAGCCAAACAAATGTATCCAATTTAGGTAGCATCATATTCTCATGAACATTAGAATCGTTACCAAGAAACGAAAGTACCTAGTAATTCAATTGGCGTGCGCGAGCTCTAGTAATTGGTCCAGTATGTATAGCAGTAGGGGCTGTGGGTGTAACAATGGTATTGATGTCCTCATCATTTGATTGTGACCTCGACCGCTGCAATGATGACATATAATGTCATGTGTTTTCCCTGTTAACTGTTAATGCCATGGATGAAGGAGAGCTGTGTGCGGGACCAGAAGGTGTACTCTAGGCGGATGGTGGTGGTGCCTGTTTTGCTGCAACGATTCTGCATCTACTACTATTACTCCACACATCGACCGAATCCTTCCTGCATCTAGATTATTAAGTTCATAATAACAGAGTAAGGCATTAAGCAAAATGACATGATGTAGAGGGATTAAGTCAAGCAATATGATCAAAACCCCATCTTGTTATCCTCGATGGCAACAATACAATACGTGCCTTGCTGCCCCTACTGTCACTGGGAAAGGACACCGCAAGATTAAACCCAAAGCTAAGCACTTCTCCCATTGCAAGAAAAACCAATCTAGTTGGCCAAACCAAATCGATAGTTCAAAGGGACTTGCAAAGATATCAAATCATGCATATAAGAATTCAGAGGAGATTCAAATAATATTCATAGATAAGCTGATATTAAATCCACAATTCATCAGATCTCGGCAAACACATCGCAAAAAGAGTATTACATCGAATAGATCTCCAAGAACATCAAGGAGAACTTTGTATTGAGAATCAAAGATGGGATCTCACGGGTACAGAAGGTTGTGGCGGTGGAAAAGTGGTTCTGTGGCTCCCCTCGATGTTTTTGGGGTATAAGAGTATATATAGGTGAAAGAATTAGGTCAGAGGAGCTACGAGGGGCCCATAAGGTCGGGGGGCGCACCCTCCACCCTTGTGGCTGCCTCGAGGCTCCTCTGACTTGTACTCCAAGTCTCATGCGTTTGTTCTGGTCCAAGAAAAATCATGGCGAAAGTTTTATTCCGTTTGGACTCTGTTTGGTATTCCTTTTCTACGAAAGCCTAAAACAAGGAAAAAATAGAAACTGGTACTGGCACTGGGCTCTAGGTTAAATAGGTTAGTGCCAAAAATCATATAAAATAGCATATTAATGCATATAAAACATCCAAAACAGATAATATAATAGCATGGAACAATAAAAAATTATCAATACGTTGGACACGTATCAAGCATCCCCAAGCTTAATTCCTGCTCGTCCTCGAGTAGGTAAATGATAAAAACAGAATTTTTGATGTGGAATGCTACCTAACATATTTATCCATGTAATTCTCTTTATTGTGGCATGAATATTCAGATCCGTAAGATTGAAAACAAGAGTTCAATATTGACATAAAAACAATAGAACTTCAATCATACTAACAAAATAAGTATGTCTTCTCAAAATAACATGACCAAAGAAAGCTTATCCCTACAAAATCATATAGTCTGGCTATGCTCCATCTTCATCACATAAAATATTCAAATCATGCACAACCCCGATGACAAGCCAAGCAATTGTTTCATACTTCTGACGTTCTCAAACCTTTTCAACTTTCACGCAATACATGAGCGTGAGCCATGGACATAGCACTATAGGTGGAATAGACGGTGGTTGTTGAGAAGACAAAAAGAAGGAGATAGTCTCACATCAACTAGGTGTATCAATGGGTATGGAGATGCCCATCAATACATATCAATGTGAGTGAGTAGGGATTGCAATGCAACGGATGCACTAGAGCTATAAGTTTATGAAAGCTCAAAAAAGAAAACTAAGTGGGTGTGCATCCAACTTGCTTGCTCATGAAGACTGAGGGAGTCCTGTATTAGGGGGTCTCCGGACAGCCGGACTATATCCTTTGGCCGGACAGTTGGACTATGAAGATACAAGATTGAAGACTTCGTTCCGTGTCCGGATGGGACTCCACTTGGCGTGGAAGGAAAGTTAGGCAATACAGATATGTATATCTCCTCCTTTGTAACCGACCTTGTGTAACCCTAGCACCCTCCGGTGTCTATATAAACTGGAGGGTTTTAGTCCATAGGAGAACATACAATCATACCATAGGCTAGCTTCTAGGGCTTAGCCTCTATGATCTCGTGGTAGATCAACTCTTGTACTACTCATATTATCAAGAATAATCAAGCAGGACGTAGGGTTTTACCTCCATCAAGAGGGCCCGAACCTGGGTAAAACATCGTGTCCCCAGCCTCCTGTTACCATCCGCCTTAGACGCATAGTTCGGGACCCCCTACCCGAGATCCGCCGGTTTTTGACACCGACATTGGTGCTTTCATTGAGAGTTCCTCTTTGCCGTCACCATAAGGAAGGATGCCTCGTCTCGTTGTTGAGAACAACATCACCGCCGGGGGAGCCCTGGCTGTCGGCCAAACTCTCCGGCTAGGCAGTTTCATCATGACCGTCCGTTCAGCTACTGCCCCGACGATGACTTCTCGGGTCATCGAAAAAAACCTCCACGTAGGCTCGGAATTCGCCAAGCAGATGGATCCAATGGAGCTGTCTTCCCTAAATGAGCTCTTGGATCGCATCGCCGCCTTGGGAATCGCTATGGACTATGATCGGATTGGGCTTAAACCCAATCAAAGGGAGATTCACTCTCCACCGGTCACCCACCATGTTGTGGTGGTGGAGGAACAATGCGGCGATTCCTCTTCTATCTTGAGGACTAACTATGTCCGGATTCCTGAGCTCTCCGAGACGGATACCCATTTACGGGAGGACATCACCCAAGCCCTGGAACTAGAATCAGGCAGCGGGCCAGACTTATCGGGCAACATACCAGAACCCAAAATTCCAATATTTGAAACACCTCGGCCCCTGGGTCTCAGATTGGGTAGGGGTTCAGACTCAAATCCACCCACCCACCCAGACTTAAACGATCTTTCCCACATCAGGCAAGAGCCCCATGAAACTGCACATCATTATTGGGCCAGATTCCTCCTTGTGATGAACAAGGTTAAGGACTGTCGCGAGGAAGACATAGTCTCATTTTTCTGCAATAATTGCACGGACAAGGGAATCCTTAACGCCTTAAGTCGTCGTGACATATCACGCTTCGCTGACTTGGCGTCCATAGTACGAAAGTACTGTGCGATGGAAAGCGCCTGGAAAACCGAAACGAAATGTTGGGATAATCCGGCTAAGAATATACACCCTGTTCGAAGTAAAAGGGTGCACTATCATAAGACACCCGAGTTAGTTACAAAGAAACAAAAACCCTCTACAGGGCATGGAACCGTATTGGAGGGATGGCTTAACGGACCCTGCAAAATTCATAGCACAGCGGATACCGTACCAACGCACAACCTTAGAGCATGTTGGATACTGCGGCAGGTGGCCAAAAGTGGTGAGGATCTTCTTATCCCAAATGCCACAGAGCACCATCCCATGGATAACAATACGGTATTAACATTTTTTGAAACCTTTGCATCAAATAATAGGCGCAAGCGAACACTTCGCAGCCTCACCGAAATCTGCCACGCAGCAATGAATCCATGGAATGACACGGCTATTACCTTCAATGCCAGTGACGAACCTAAATTACGAACTGCCCGAGCACCAGCTGCACTGGTCCTGAGTCCAATTGTGGACGGCTTTCGACGCGCCAAAGTTGAAAGTGCGTTATATCGACTAGAGGGGGGTGAATAGACGATTTTTATGAAAGTCTTCAAAATGTGGAAGTTTCGAAGACAAACGATAAAAATAAACCTATTACCATGCAGTGGAAGGTAGACTACACTAGGCAAACCATAGTCAAGTATTCAATGAAGTGAAAGCACAATGACTAATAGCAGCTAGGTAGTAAGGATCAGGTAGGAAGATATTATGAAGCCAAACAGAACACACAGTCACTCAGTGAAGACAAAAGATAGTGCAATCATACAATGACTTCACAAGGACCAACAGTAAGTAAAGGGAAGGGAAGGATGAAACCAGTGACTCGTTGAAGACAATGATTTGTTGGACCAGTTCCAGTTGCTGTGACAACTGTACGTCTGGTTAGGGCGGCTAGGTATTTAAACCTGAGGACACACAGTCCCGGACACCCAGTCCTGAACACACAGCTTAGGACACCTAGTCCTCACCGTATTCCCCTTGAGCTAAGGTCACACAGACCTCGCCCAATCACTCTGGTAAGTCTTCAAGGAAGACTCCCAAACCTTCACAGACTTCATTCACCGGCGATCCACAATGTCTCTTGGATGCTCAGAACGCGACGCCTAACCGGCTGGAGGATTCACAGTGCTCAAGTGTAATAAGTCTTCAGATCACACAGACAAGAAGACTTAAGTGATGACTAACACTCTTTGGCTCTGGGTGGTTAGGGCTTTATCCTCGCAAGGAATTCTCTCTCAAAGGCTTCGAGGTGGGTTTCTCTCAAACGACAAAAGCCGTACTCTAACTCTGAGCAGCCAACCGTTTATGGTTGTAGGGGGTGGGCTATTTATAGCCACTAGGCAACCCGATCTGATTTGTCCGAAATGACCCCGGGTCACTAAGGAACTGGCACATGTTCCAACAGTCAGATTTCAAACTCACACGACAACTTTACTTGGCCTACAAGCAAAGCTGACTTGTCCGACTCTGGACAAGATTCGCTCTCATAGTCTTCACTCGAAGACATAGGTTTTGGTTAAGCATCACTTCAGTCATTCTGACTGGTTCTCTTGGACCCCACATAACAGTACGGTGGTTCCTATGACTCAACAAAGAAGAAAAAGAACTACGAAAGATCTAAGTCTTCGAGCTCCATAGGCTTCATGCGATGTCTTCTCTTGTCATAGTCTTCAATGTGAATATCTTCATATACCACCTTTGACATCAATGTCTTCATACATTTTTAGGGGTCATCTCTGGTAGGAAAACCGAATCAATGAGGGACTTCTACCTTTGTTATCCTGCAATTCTCACAAACACATTAGTCCCTCAACTAGGTTTGTCATCAATACTCCAAAACCAACTAGGGGTGGCACTAGATGCACTTACAATCTCCCCCTTTTTGGTGATTGATGACAAACTAGTTGAAGTTTTCAACGGGGAATATAATATGTGAAATTGTAAAGGAATTGTCTTCATTGGTTGCAAGGGCTCCCCCTAAAGATGTGCATATAAGTAATTTGCTTTTGGAATGCAAATGCACATGGCAGGTTGTACTCATGGAGATCCTCTTCAACTTATGATGAAGGTATGTGAAGATAATGACATGCATAATGGAAAATGGACGTCTGCAAAATGATCTAAGTGCGGAATTTATCGTCGCACATGCGGAATTTATCGTCGCATCACGAAGTAGCAAATAAGTAGCAGACGACCATCGAGTTTAGGTGTTACAACTCAAAGAACCAAATGTATCAAAACGAGAGTTGTAAACACGAGGCAAAATATAAAGCAACCGCCCATGTGGACCCGCTTGAAGACTATCAAACTCATACGCTTCTCCCCCTTTTGTCAGTAAGGACCAAAAAGGTTTGAAGAGATAGAGCATCTACTCGTTCCCATGAAGAGTAGGTGAAGCAGCAGGGTCGTCGGTGGTGTTCGGTGGTGCAGAAGAACTTGGAGCAGTGTCAAAGCATGCTGAAGGAGGTGGCGGTGAAGTAGCATCGTCTTCATCCTCGATCACTCTGGCATTCACAGTTGTAGCAGAGGAAGAGAACTCAGAGTCTTCAAGAGATGGAGTTCGTCGCAGCACTGCCCTTCGAGGAGGTGTGGAGTCAAACTTGAAGCGTTCAGAGAAGCCATCCTCGTGAAGATCATCTTCAGAGCACATAAGCGTCAGTCCTTTCCATGTGCGTCGAGAGGTTTCATGGGAAACAAAGGAATTCTTGGTGGCAAGATTACGAATGCGGTTGACATCCACCAAGAGGCTTTGCATTTGGCGCTTCAGCCAGTCATGATGCATATCATGTTTCTGATGAAGAGCCACAAGAAGCTCTCGGTTGTTGAGAACACGAGATCGCTTCTTGGGTCGTTGGCCAATAGTGCTATCGATGGCTTCAGTAAGGGCAAGATGTGGTGCACGTGTAGTTCCAGCCAAAGGATAAACACGAGTGACTGCTTCAACTCCTTCAATGTTCTGAGAAAAACTTTGATGCTCCGCATTCTGAAGACTTAGAGGTTCCTTGGCAGGCTCAGGATAAATGGCTTCAACAGACATATCCACATCAGGAAGAAAGATCCGATGATTGCGAGCAGATGGCTGATATGAGATAGCGGAGTGGAGTTTAATCAGCCACATTATCCATGGAGCATAGAACTTCAAGCCAAAAAGATCAGAGCCTGATGCAGCAAGTTGGCGGATGAAGAAGTCCTGTGTATTGAAGCATTTGCCATGAAGAATATAGAAGACCAAAGTCTTCATTGCACCTTCCAGCTTGGCATGTGGAGAATGTCCTTTGATGGGCCAGAGAGTTCGCCTTATGATGTGATAAATAGTCCTTGGCAGATACTCAAGGTCTTCAACGAAGAACTCCTTGGGATATGCAGCATCTTGGGGCAATGGCTTCATCATACTGAGCATCTGACTCATGTTTGGTTCAGGCTTCTGAAAGATGCTCTCCATAGCTTCACTGTGAAGCTGACAGCCAGGTTCGTAGAGATCGCCAGGAGTGGGTAGACCAGTGAGCTCAATGATATCAAAGGCTTTGGCTTCGTGATGAACATTTCCTGTCATCCACTCCAGGACCCAAGTCTTCGGATCTCTGTTGTACCCACAGATGTGAAGTGTGGCATAGAATTGGAGCAGCAACTCTTCATTCCAGTGCTCTTGGTCGGTGACAAACGGCAGCAATCCAACCTCTTTGAAGCAATCCAGAGCTTCTTCTAGACAGGGCAGACCAGCTATTGCTTCGATGTCAAGACGCTTATGTGGGAAGATGCGACCTTGATTGTATAGAATGCAGGAGTAATAGCTTCGCTGCGGATAGCCCCAGAACCGATCAGATGATATTCTTTCCCTTGAGTAGGGGTTCCTGGAGCTATTGAAGAAAGTGTTGTCTGCTTTGAAGCCATTGATATTGAAGGATCCAGGTGCTGATGCAGGACCTGGAAACCTGGGCAATCTGGGGATTGGCTTCTGTACCTGAGGCCTGTGCTCAACATGGTAGTCAAACTGAGGACCAGCAGCAGGCACAGGAACAGAAGCAGTAGCATCATTGGCTTCACTAACTTCTGGTGCTTGGGTAGGTGAAGACTCCACATTGGCTTCAGCCATGACAACGTAAGTGGCGTCGGTGGCAGCCTCAAAATTCTCAACCTCCACTTGATGAGCTGGAGGGTCGGTCAAAGTCACGTTCTCCTCGAGAACAGCTTCTTGGTGAGACGGGGGTGTAGCAGCGCTTGGGGTTTCTTCTTCATCGGCTGTTGCAGCCGGAATGTCTTCAGCAGCTTTAGCTTCAGACTCAGAGACTGGAGGCCTTGGTCCTTTGTGAAGCCTGCGTAACGCTGGCGACGCCTGTGGAGTTGGAGTTGGCTGGGCCTCAAAGTCATCTTCCTCTTATGCTTGTGGGCGATTAGCCCATGATGCATCCTGAGCAATTGGCGTTAGAGGACGACCAATGCTGATGAGTTCGCTGTGCGTTAGCACAGGCGATGATACCTATTGGTGCTCGAGCTAAGGAAGAACTGCATCATCTTCAACATGGTCATGGTGACCAATGTCTTCAGCAGCGGTGGGATCAGCTGCTGGAAAGTCTTCAGCTTCATGAGCCTCTGTGAAAGCAGGCTCATGGACAGTCAGTTGGCGCTCTTGAGGTTCAGCGTTAGGGCGAACCATGGAGATGGATTCAACAATCAAGGGCTCTGTGGGAGCAGCTCGTTCCTTCTTGGTCTTCCGCTTCTTCTTGGAGGGAGCAGTAGCAGAGGCTTCAGGATGTTTCCTCTTTCTGGCTTCAGCCTCAGCAGTCCTCGTCTTCTTCAGTTCTGAAGCGGTTGACCTAGCCTTTGGCTTCGAGCCAATCATGCTAGTTGGGAAGACAATGGGATCTGCTTCCTGCCTTGGTGCATTGGGTTCGGCCACAGTGTGCTTCTTCTTCTGCTTGGCAGCCATCCTGGGATCAATGCCCGGATGCCCAAGGGCCTTGCGCTTCTCAGCCTTGTTGTAGCCTTGCACACACTTGTCAGCCAGGCTCTTCATGCGCTCATGAGAACCCTGAGCTTTTGCGCATTTCTTGAGAAAGGCTTCTTTGAGCTCGTGCAGCATAATCTTGAAGTTTTTCACCTCTTGCACGGTGATCTTGGCCATATGCTTCTTGAACTAAGCTTTCTCAAAGTCAATCTTTTGCTTCAGTTCAACAATGCACTGGGCGATAGCTAATTCTGAAGCAATGGCGCCATGGAAGGTGACACTGAGGCCAATGGGAAGTTGCAGATCTTCGAAGCTAAGGTTGGGTGTGTCAAACCACTCATCAATGAAGTTGTGGATGATTGCCACGTCAAAGAAAAGCAGATCATTGAAGATTTCTGCTTCTTCTTTGCTCTTGATGAGTTGCTCAAGAGCGTCATCTGCAAGATCTTCATCACTGGACAGATCGATGGCATCGTTTCGCAGAATGGCAGCAGCTGTCAGTTCTTGGCCGGTGTGTGGCAGAGGCATCTTGACTTTCTGGGGCTTGGAGATGCGTGATAAATCTTCAGACTGCACATTGTCTTCAGGAGGTGCAGTAGCCAGCGGCTTCGCCCGTGAGATTTTTGGTGCAGAGGCAGGCTTTGAAGCTTTAGGCTGCTTCAACTTCTTTGGCTTAGGCGCTGCAGGAGCTTCATCTGATTCAGCGTCATCTGCAGGCTCATTCACGGTTTTCCCTTGAACCACGATGTGAGTGATGAGACCTTCCAAGTTGTAGAAGGGCCCAAGAAGACTGGGTTTAGCTTCACGAGTTCCATCGGCACGGGGAGCAGAGGGACCAGGGTTGAAGTCTAATCCCAAAGACTTCTTGTTGTGCTTCGCTGAGTTCTGGGCAAACTGGAAGTTGCGCTTAAACAGATTGTCGTCACGACACCATAGCAGTGACGATGGGTCAGCATCCGCAGGCTGTGGTCCACGGACCATGCAGGGATAGAAGCCTTGTTCAATTGCTTCATCTCTGGTCCTAGGTTGAAGATTTTTGTAGAGGATGTCTCCCCATGGTCGCTTGATGGCATTCTTTTCAGCATATTCCTTTGTCACAAATCTGTACTTGAACCACTGTTCTGCCCAATAGCGTCGAATCCATTGGATTCGTGTCTTGCGCTGATTGTAATCCTCTTCAGGATCTGTCTTGTAAAGTTCTGAGAGGTCATCAGGCAAATCTCTTGATGTTCCCCCACGACGCTGTCTGCCTCCCTTCCTTGCAGATTTCTCTGAAGCCATGAACTTTAAACTGAAAGGCTTCAATAGGTTCAAAGGCTTTCGGTTGCTGGACAAACAGGAACTGGCTTCGGGAGAATTTATATGTTGCTGTAAGAATTCTGCAAATGAATGCAGACTATGAGAACCAAGGGATTCTCCCACGGACATGTACCTGTGACAGCATTAAGGTGCGAGGGAAGGGGAAGAGGTCATATGCATTCTCAGAAGATTTTGAAGATAAATCAGTTTAGAAGACATTGACCTCATTGTGCGAAGACATTCACTCATAGATAAGGAGTTGGTTCCAGATTTGTACGAATCCATGGATCAGTACAAGTGAGGAATCTAACTACTTTGTGAAGCATAAGTGAATATACTAGGCATATTATGAGATGCAGTATGAAAGGGATCCAACTGGTGTGAATAGAAACTTCTTGTGGTAGAAAATGACGAAGCTATAGGATCAAAGGGGCCGTAAAAAGGAAGTTTTATTTACCACACGAAGAACTGCCAGACGGAGTGGAAGAGGAGGCCGAGCAGTTCGATCGTCCATGCCCTAACTTGGCGACGGAGGACACCTACGGTGACGGTGGAGAAGACGATGTTCGCGGTCGGCGTGAAGACGGCGTCGGAGAGGTTGCGGCAGTGAAGCGCTTCGTCGCCGGTGTCGTCGAGAGCTAGCGGTGGCGCTAGGGTTCGTGCGAGAGTGGAAGAAGAGATAATGACTATGGTGAGGCGTGTATTTATAGGGACAGGGGCGGCTCAGTGTTATTACACAGGTGCCCCTGGCGATTCACATCTGAGGAACACGTGGCCATCATGCAGCATATCGGGGGTTGTTCCACGTCCCACGCACGCCTGGATTGTTGGGTGGTCGTTCCCACTTCTCCGGGTTTCAGGTGAAGGAATGAGCATTGAAAACAGAATTAATGTTTGTCTCTATATCTTCTACTGACAAGGACGCAGAGAAGACATTTGACAGTTTCAAAAGAATGCATACGATTTGGAGAGATAGAGTTTGAGATAGAAAACATAGAGAGGTTAGGGTCCGATCACATTCACTTAGTTCAAAAGATTCAGCAAGAAGACATAGCTATAAGTGAATGCTGTAGAGGACAGAACACTAGTATATATATATAATCAACATAGTGAAGATAATCATGAAGACATGTTGAGATTGAAGCCAAACCAAATGTGAAGACATAGCAAATGTAATGCCATGAGTGAAACACTTCAAACAGAACATTTGGTGGTCGCGTTACCCACCATATAGGAAGTATTAGACCCAGACACGGCGCACAATTATCGTGGCGCTCCGAAGTCAAATTCCTCATTAATGTATTCACACTTAGAATGCATGTGTTCATTGATTGAAGATATACTTTACTTCATGTGTTGCACATCTAAGTCATCAATATGCATAAGTGTTAGGATGTGTGCCAGATCACAGGACATTTGAGGATTCCAAGATATTTAGCTCACACCTTAACTTGCAAAATCTCTTCTCATCCAAGGGCTTGGTGAAGATATCTACCAATTGTTCTTCAGTGTTGACGTGTATGATATCAATGTCTTCCTTCACAACATGATCTCTGAGAAAGTGATGACGAATCTCAATGTGCTTTGTCTTTGAGTGTTGAACTCGGTTGTTGGCAATCTTGATGGCGCTTTCATTGTCGCAGTAGAGTGGCACTTGCTTCAGATGAATGCCATAGTCCTTGAGTGTTTGCTTCATCCACAGAAGCTGAGCGCAGCAAGATCCAGCAGCAATGTATTCAGATTCAGCAGTGGAGAAAGATACACAGTTTTGCTTCTTTGAAGACCAACATACAAGTGATCGTCCCAAAAAATGACATGTGCCCGATGTAGACTTGCGATCCACCTTGTCACCAGCATAATCAGCATCCGAGAATCCAACCAGATCAAATTCTGAGCCCTTTGGATACCATAATCCTAGAGTTGGGGTATGAGCCAAATATCGAAGAATTCGCTTCACAGCTAAGTGATGCGACTCCTTTGGTGCCGCTTGGAATCGAGCACACATGCAAACACTAAGCATAATATCTGGCCTAGATGCACATAGATAAAGTAAAGAACCAATCATGGAGCAGTATACCTTTTAACCGAACTCTTTACCATTGTCGTTAGGACCCAGATGATGTTTGGCTGGCATTGGCGTCGTGAAGCCTTTGCAGTCTTGCATACCGAACTTCTTCAGGCAATCTTTGAGATACTTCTCTTGAGATATGAAGATGTCGTTGCGTTGCTGTCGTATTTGATGACCGAGGAAGAACTTTAGCTCTCCCATCATGGACATCTGATATTGCTCTTGCATCATATATCCAAACTCTTCACTATACTTCTGATTGGTGCAGCCAAAGATAATGTCTTCCACATATATTTGGCACACAAACAGTTCACCATCATATGTCTTCCTGAAGAGAGTGGGGTCGAGGGAACTAGGTATGAAGCCTTTTCTCTTCAGGAAGTATTTGAGTGTGTCATACCAAGTCCGAGGGGCTTGTTTGAGGCCATACAGTGCCTTGTTGAGCCTGTATACCATGTCAGGATGTTTTGGATCTTCAAAGCCAGGCGGTTGTGCAACATACACTTCTTCTTCAATCTTGCCATTGAGAAAAGCGCTCTTCACATCCATTTGATATAGAAGTATGTTATGATGATTTGCATAGGCCAGCATTATGCATATGGCTTCAAGTCGAGCCACGGGAGCAAATGTTTCATCGAAGTCAATCCCTTCCACTTGAGTATATCCTTGAGCAACGAGATGAGCTTTGTTTCTGACAACTGGACCATGCTCATCTTGCTTGTTGCGGTATATCCATTTGGTGCCTATTATATTGTGCTTCCGAGGGTCAGGACGCTTAACCAGTTCCCATACATTATTCAGCTCAAACTGTTGAAGCTCTTCTTGCATAGCTTGAATCCATTCAGGTTCCATGAAGGCTTCTTCAACTTTCTTGGGTTCTGTTATTGAGACGAATGCGAAGTGCCCACAAAAATTTGCTAGCTGAGTTGCCCTTGAACGAGTGAGCGGACTGGGTGCATTGATGCTATCAATTATTCTCTCAATCTGCACTTCATTGGCAACGCGAGGATGTATAGGGCGAAGATTTTGCTCTTGCTGATCATTGTCATTGTTAGAAGGATTGTCTTCAGGCTGAGCATTGTCTTCAGGTTGATCAGGTGCGAATCTGATAAGTTCCTCTTCAGGTTGAGCTTCAGAGGGTATGATTTCTCCAGTTCCCATTAGTTTGATTGATTCACTGGATGGAACTTCATCTAGCACATTTGGCAGGTGCTCTCTTTGTGAACCGTTAGTCTCATCGAACCGCACATCCACTATTTCAACCACTTTATAATGAAAGAGATTGAAGACTCTGTAGGAGTGCGAATCCTTTCCATATCCAAGCATAAAACCCTCATGTGCTTTTGGTGCATATTTTGAAGTGTGATGTGGATCCTTGATCCAGCACCTGGCGCCAAATACTCTGAAGTAACTGAGATTTGGCTTCTTGTCAGTAAGGAGCTCATAAGATGTCTTGTTCAGAAGCTTGTGAAGATAAACATGATTGATTGTATGGCATGCAGTATCAATGGCTTCAGGCCAGAATTTTCTTGGAGTCTTGTATTCATCAAGCATCGTTCGGGCCATCTCAATGAGTGTTCTGTTCTTGCGTTCGACGACGCCATTCTGCTGTGGTGTGTACGGGGCTGAGAATTCATGTGTGATTCCCAAAGTATCAAGATATGTATCAAGGCCAGTGTTCTTGAATTCAGTGCCATTGTCACTTCTGATGTGCTTTATCTTGGCGCCATAGTTGTTCATTGCTCGATTGGCGAAGCGTCTGAAGACATCCTACACTTCAGTCTTGTAGAGGATTATGTGCACCCAAGTATATCTAGAATAATCATCAACAATGACAAAGCCATAGAGACAAGCAGTAGTAGTAAGAGTTGAGTAATGAGTGGGACCGAAAAGATCCATGTGGAGCAGTTCGAAGGGTCGAGTAGTTTTAATGTTGTCTTCGAGGGACGTTTGGCCCTCGTCATCTTTCCTGCTTCATAGGCACCGCATAAGTGATCTTTCTTGAACTTGACGCCCTCGATGCCTATGACATGCTTCTTCTTTGCAAGGGTGTGGAGGTTCCTCATGCCAGCATGCCCTAGCCTCCGATGCCAGAGCCAGCATTCTGAAGCTTTTGCTAGAAGACATATGGCAAGCTGTGGTCCTGCTGAGAAATCTACCACGTACAAATCATCTTTCCGATACCCTTCAAACACTAGAGACTTGTCAGATTCCATTAGAACAAGGCAACGATATTTTCCAAACATTATGATCATGTTCAAATCGCAAAGCATTGAGACAGACATTAAGTTGAAGCCAAGGGATTCAACAAGCATGACTTTATCCATGTGTTGATCCTTTGAGATTGCAACTCTACCTAGACCCAATACCTTACTTTTACCAGTGTCAGCAAATGTGATGTGACTCTTGTCGGATGGACGTAAGGTTGAGTCCATAAGAAGGCTTCTTTTGCCAGTCATGTGATTGGTACACCCACTATCACTAATCCATTCTGAAGACGCTGGTGTCGTACCCTACAGTGCAGTTAGGGGGGTAGGCTTCATGAAGAGAATTGTGAAGCAACAACATTTGACGAACCAGTGGGTTATGAAAGCTTAGATCCAGATTAGGACTGATAGGGAGAGTAGCAAGCGATTCAGGAACGAAGTACATAGTAAGACCATTCGGGCATTTGATCTTGCGCCCTACAAGATGTTTAAGGTCCCCAGCAATAGCGTCAGACGATTTTGGTTTTCTGCTGGAGACCTTTCCCTGCAAAAGAGAGTTAAGCTTTCTTAGCCACCCACATCTTCAAGGGTGGCTTAGAAGCAATAAGTCTAAGTGCAGTGTCTGAGAACTTTGGCTTTGGAGCCCTAGCAAAAAGTCTTGCAGGCGGACAATAGTACTCATAGGAATACGTAGAATAGTTCTTGGTCTTATGAACATGGCGGTTCGATGAACCGCGCTCATATTCATAGGCCTGGGTATGGTTTCCCTGCAACACATTTGCGTTAGTGTGACTCAGGTGAGTCCTCTGTCTATATGAAGCCTTTGGACCGTATGAAGCCTATGGTCTAGGGTTTGTCTTCTTCACCTGTGGTGTCATGATGACATTCACAGGAAGATTTTCCAAACACTTTTTCGGCACCCAGATCTTCTTCATAGGCGGCCCATTCCTGCAGTTAGTACCAATATACCTGGCAAACACTTCACCATTCTGATTCTTAAACAGTTTATAGTTTGCATCAAAGGATTCATCAATGACAATGGGGTTAGCACAAGTGAAGCCAGATAGATTGGATGGATCTGCTGAAGGTTCCTTTGCAGCAACCCATGTGGTTTTGGGGTACTGCTCAGGTTTCCAGTAAGAGCCATCATCATTCATTTTCCTTACGAACCCAACACCCTCTTTCCTCGGGTTTCGGTTCAGAATCTACCTTTTGAGGACATCACATAGTGTCTGATGCCCTTTAAGACTTTTGTACATCCCTGTTTCAAGCAATGTCTTCAACCTAGCATTCTCATCAGCAATAGCAGAGGTATCCTCAGCAGAGGGGTTAGTTCCCACATCAACATTTGAAGATATTGCAATAGTAGCAGCAGTACAACATTCAGCAATAGAAGTAGCATTATCACGCTCAATGCATTTAAGACATGGTGGTTCAAATCCTTCCTGAGCGGAACTGATCTGTTCGGCGCGAAGTGACTCGTTTTCCTTTTGAAGATCTTCATGAGCCGCTCTCAATTTCTCAAGATCTTGCTTCCTTTGAAGATAATCATAGGAAAACTTTTCATGAGTTGTTGAGAGTGTTTCATGACGACATTCAAGTTCCTCATACTTAACGTGAAGATTTTTTATGTCTTCAATTAAGGACTCGGATTGAGTCATTTTAGCGTCTAACAGATCATCGCTTTTGTCTAACAGTTTTTGAATATGTTCCATAGCTTTCTGTTGTTCAGTTGCAATTTTAGCAAGTGCTTTGTAGCTGGGTTTTGAACCACAATCAGAGTCATCTTCACTAGATGTTTGATAGTGAGTAGTGCGTGTGTTTACCTTGGCACCGCGTTCCATGAAGCAGTAGGTAGGACCGGAGTAGTCCTTGTCATTTGCATCGGTGTCGGTGATGAAGTCATTGTCTTCAGTGTTGAAGATGGACTTGGCAATGTATGCTGTAGCCAGACTTGCAACGCCAGAGTCGGACTCCTCCTCAGACTCCACCTTGCCTCCTCAGAAGAGGACTCCTCCTCTGAATCCATTTCCTTGCCAACAAACGCACGTGCCTTGCCAGATGAGCTCTTCTTGTGTGATGAAGACTTTGAGGAAGACTTGGAAGAAGACTTTGAGTATTTCTTCTTCTTCTTCTTGTCGTCAGAGTCATATTCCTTGCTCTTCTTCTTCTTTTTGTTCTCATTGTCCCACTGCGGACACTCAGAGATGAAGTGGCCAGGTTTCTTGCACTTGTGACATGTTTTCTTCTTGTAGTCATGAGCAGAAGCTTCATCATTCCTTGTGCTTGATCGTGAAGACTTTCTGAAACCTTTCTTCTTGGTGAATTTTTGGAACTTCTTCACAAGCATAGCAAGTTCCTTTGCAATGTCTTCAGGATCATCAGAACTGCTGTCAGATTCTTCTTCAGATGAGGAGACAACTTTTGCCTTCAAGGCACGAGTTCGCCCATAGTTTGGACCGTAGATATCTCTTTTCTCAGAAAGCTGAAACTCATGTGTGTTGAGCCTCTCAAGTATGTCAGACGGATCGAGTGTCTTGAAATCAGGACGTTCTTGAATCATTAGGGCTAGGGTGTCAAACGAACTGTCAAGTGATCTCAGTAGTGTCTTGACGACTTCATGCTTGGTGATCTCAGTAGCGCCGAGGGCTTGAAGCTCATTTGTGATGTCAGTGAGTCGATCAAACATGAGCTGGACATTCTCATTGTCATATCGCTTGAAGCGGTTGAAGAGGTTGCGAAGGACACTGATTCTCTGATCTCTCTGGGTTGAGACGCCTTCGTTGACCTTAGAGAGCCAGTCCTAGACTAGCTTAGATGTTTCCAAAGCACTCACGCGGCCATACTGTCCTTTGGTCAGATGACCACAGATGACATTCTTGGCAGTAGAGTCCAGTTGAATGAACTTCTTGACATCAGCAGCAGTGACACCTTCTCCAGCCTTGGGAACGCCGTTCTTGACGACATACCATAGGTCGACGTCAATGGCTTCAAGATGCATGCGCATCTTATTCTTCCAGTAGGGATATTCAGTTCCATCGAAGACGGGGCACGCAGCAGAGACTTTAATTATCCCTGCAGTCGACATAGCTAAAACTCCAGGTGGTTAAACCGAATCACACAGAACAAGGGAGTACCTTGCTCTGATACCAATTGAAAGTGCGTTATATCGACTAGAGGGGGCATGAATAGGCGATTTTTATGAAAGTCTTCAAAACGTGGAAGTTTCGAAGACAAACGATAGAAATAAACCTATTACCATGCAGCGGAAGGTAGACTACACTAGGCAAACCATAGTCAAGTATTCAATGAAGTGAAAGCACAATGACTAATAGCAGCTAGGTAGTAAGGATCAGGTAGGAAGATATTATGAAGCCAAACAGAACACGCAGTCACTCAGTGAAGACAAAAGATAGTGCAATCATACAATGACTTCACAAGGACCAACAGTAAGTAAATGGAAGGGAAGGATGAAACCAGTGACTCGTTGAAGACAATGATTTGTTGGACCAGTTCCAGTTGTTGTGACAACTGTACGTCTGGTTAGGGCGGCTAGGTATTTAAACCTGAGGACACACAGTCCCAGACACCCAGTCCTAAACACACAGCTTAGGACACCCAGTCCTCACCGTATTCCCCTTGAGCTAAGGTCACACAGACCTCGCCCAATCACTCTGGTAAGTCTTCAAGGAAGTCTCCCAAACCTTCACAGACTTCGTTCACCGGCGATCCACAATGTCTCTTGGATGCTCAGAACGCGACGCCTAACCGGCTGGAGGATTCACAGTCCTCAAGTGTAACAAGTCTTCAGATCACACAGACAAGAAGACTTAAGTGATGCTAACACTCTTTGGCTCTAGGTGGTTAGGGCTTTATCCTCGCAAGGAATTCTCTCTCAAAGGCTTCGAGGTGGGTTGCTCTCAAATGATAAAAGCCGTACTCTAACTCTGAGCAGCCAACCGTTTATGGTTGTAGGGGGTGGGCTATTTATAGCCACTAGGCAACCCGACCTGATTTGTCCGAAATGACCCTGGGTCACTAAGGAACTGACACGTGTTCCAACGGTCAGATTTCAAACTCACACGGCAACTTTACTTGGGCTACAAGCAAAGCTGACTTGTCCGACTCTGGACAAGATTCGCTCTCATAGTCTTGACTCGAAGACATAGGTTTTGGTTAAGCATCACTTTAGTCATTCTGACTGGTTCTCTTGGACCCCACTTAATAGTACGGTGGTTCCTATGACTCAACAAAGAAGAAAAAGAACTACGAAAGATCTAAGTCTTCAAGCTCCATAGGCTTCATGCGATGTCTTCTCTTGTCATAGTCTTCAATGTGAATATCTCCATATACCACCTTTGACATCAATGTCTTCATACATTTTTAGGGGTCATCTCTGGTAGGAAAACTGAATCAATGAGGGACTTGTGTTATCCTGCAATTCTCACAAACACATTAGTCCCTCAACTAGGTTTGTTGTCAATACTCCAAAATCAACTAGGGGTGGCACTAGATGCACTTACAAAAGTACTCATGGACGGCGGAAGTGGATTAAACCTCATCTATGAGGAAACTCTTCAAAAAATGGAAATAGACTGGAGCCGCATTGAGCAAAGCAGCACAACCTTCAAAGGAATCATCCCCAGTCGGGAAGCACGCTGTGCTAGGAAAATCACACTAGATGTGGTATTCAGCACGCCGGAGAACTATAGGTCCGAAGAAATTACATTCCAATTGGCCCCGTTCAGTAGTGGATACCACGCCCTTTTAGGACGGGAGGCGTTCACGATCTTCCAAGCCATACCCCATTATGGGTACATGAAGCTCAAAATGCCCGGGCCCAACGGAATCATCACTCTCGCTAGTGATTCGGACACAGCACTCCACGCCGAAAACAAAACACCCGCATTGGCCCTCGAGGCATTATCCGAAGCCCTTTCGACCGAGGAATTAACTGTGCTATGCTCCACGGTGGACAGGGACGACGTAATACTTGACAAGAGATCCAAGTCCACCTCTTTTAAACCAGCGGATGAAATAGTCAAATTCCAAGTCCACCCAATGGACCCCACAAAAACAACCTCCATCGGGGCACAGTTAAACCTCGCCGTGGACGCCACACTACGAGAGTTCCTGCGCGAGAATTGGGACATATTCGCCTGGTACCCCTCAGACATGCCAGGAATCCCACGCAGGCTGGCCGAGCACAGCCTCAATATCCTAAAGGGATTCAAGCCAGTCAAGCAGGCTCTTCGGCGTTTCTCTGAACCTAAGAGATAGGCGATGGGAGAGGAACTAGCCAAGTTATTGGAGGCCGGATTCATTAGAGAAATAAAACACCCAGACTGGCTAGCAAACCTGGTGATGGTACCAAAAAAGGACAAATCCTGGCGCCTATGTGTCAATTTTAAGGACCTCAACAAGGCTTGCCCAAAGGATCCCTTCCCCTCCCCCGCATTGATCAAATTATCGATGCTACCGCAGGACACGAGTCATTGTGTTTCCTCGACGCATACTCTTGCTACCACCAAATCAAAATGGCGGAGTCCGACCAAGCCACAACGGCATTTATCACACCATACAGCCCATTCTGTTTCAACACAATGCCTTTTGGGCTCAAAAACGCCGGCGCAACGTATCAGCGCATGATTCAGACATGTCTGGAGAAACAGATCGGCAAAACAGTAGAAGCATACGTAGATGATGTGGTCATAAAAAAACACATCGACTTAATCCAGAAAAATGCGTTTTCGGCGTGCCAGCTGGAAAGCTCCTGGGTTTCATTGTCTCCAATAGAGGAATTAAAGCTAATCCAGCCAAAATTCGAGCTTTGTCATAGTTGGCTACCCCAACAGACCTCAAGAAAATCCAGAAATTAACTGGATGTGTGGCGGCTCTAAGACGCTTTATCTCCCGCTTAGGAGAAAAGGCACTGCCCCTTTATCGCCTCCTTCGACGTACCGAACACTTTGAGTGGACGGACGCCGCCACAACCGGATTGGAAGAAATAAAAGCCATACTGGCAACCAACCTAATCCTGGCCGCGCCAAACACCGGCGAACCAATGCTGTTGTACATTGCGGCAACTCATCAAGTTGCAAGTGCAGTGCTCGTCGTCGAACGAGAAGCTGACGGTCATAAATTCCCTCTTCAAAAGCCGGTATACTATGTATCCACCATCCTCACTCCATGGAAATCATGGTACCCACATTACCAAAAGATAGCCTATGCGGTATTCATGGCATCCCAGAAGCTGCGACACTACTTTCAGGACTGTTCAATTACAGTAGCCTCGGAAGTGCCACTTAATGATATTATAGACAACCGTGACGCTACGGGCCGAATTGCCAAATGGGCCATTGAGCTCCTCCCGTTCGACATAACATACAAACCTCGGCGGGCCTTTAAATCGCAAGTATTGGCTGACTTTGTCGCCGAATGGACGGAAGCCGAACTCCCTAAAGAGTATGGCGCATACTCCAATTGGATCATGCACTTCGACGACTCTAAAATGCTGGCCGGTCTAGGGGCTGGCGTCATCCTGACGTCCCCAACCGGAGATACCGTTCAGTACGTACTGCAGATACTGTACACATACTCCAACAATGCAGCCAAATACGAAGCTCTGTTGCATGGTCTTCGGATGGCAGTCTCCATGGGCATTCAATGCCTGGAGGTGCGTGGGGATTCAAACCTCGCAATATCCCAAAAAAATGGAGACTTCGATGCCAAGGATCCGAAGATGGCGGCCTATCGAAAGATCGTCCTAAAAATGCCAGCTCGGTTCGAGGGGCTCGAATTTCACCATGTGGCTCGGGAAAACAACCAGGCGGCGGATATCCTCGCTCGCATCGGTGCAAAACGCGACGCAGTCCCCCCAACATCTTTTTGGAGAGGTTGTTTAAGCCATCGGTGGTATGGGAAGGGGACACCGATAACAATAGTCCGGACCCGGCCAAAACGCCCGATACCGAACACTCTGACATAATCGGAGGCTCTGCCACCGAAATAACACCTTCAGCCCACGTAATAATGGCCGTCATCGCCCCGTGGACAAAACCATTCCTGGCCTACCTAACTAGGCAGGAACTTCCCGAGGACCAAAATGAGGCACGCTGCATAGTGCGGCGATCTAAAGCCTACAGGGTCCACGAGGGAGAGCTATATAAGAAAAGCACTACCAGAGTCCTTCAAAGGTGCATCTCCAAAGAGGAAGGGCGGAAGCGTTTGGCAGAAATTCACGTCGGACTCGGCGGCCACCATGCCGTAGCCCGAGCCCTTGTAAGCAAGGCCTTCCGTACAGGTTTTTATTGGCCGACGGCCCGGGCAGACGCACAGGACTTGGTCCAACGCAGCGCCGGTTGCCAGCTTTTTGCAAACCAAAGCCATATGCCACCCACCGCCCTCCAAACAATCCCCATTACCTGGCCCTTTGCGGTCTGGGGGCTTGACATGGTCGGACCCCTTAAGGAGGGAACCCACAAGAAAAAATACTTACTGGTCATGGTGGATAAATTCACCAAATGGATAGAAGCCAAACCTGTTAAAACAGCCGAATCCGGACCGGTGATAGACTTCATATCCGGGGTTGTACACCGTTATGGCGTCCCCACAGCATCATCACTGACAACGGTACGAACTTCACGGCCGACAAGGTAAAACTCTGGTGTAGCAACATGGGCATCAAGCTCGATTACGCTTCCGTCTATCACCCACAAACCAACGGCCAAGTTGAGCGAGCAAATGGTCTTATCATGAGCGGCATTAAACCCAGATTAGTGCGGTCCTTAACGGAGTCTAACACGCACTGGGTAGAGGAGCTCGACTCCGTACTCTGGGGGCTGCGGACCACGCCGAATCGTAGTACCGGATATACACCCTTCTTTATGGTGTACGGCGCAGAGGCAGTCCTGCCCTGCAACATAATTCATGACTCACCTCGAGTGTGCATGTACGAAGAAAGAGAAGCCGAGCTCAATTGGTAGGACAGTCTGGACACCCTGGAGGAGGAGCGCGACGTGGCAAAAGCCCGTTCCGCATTTTATCAACAACAGGCTTGCAGATACCAAAGCAGAGAAGTACAGGCCAAAACTTATAATGTTGGCGAGTTAGTACTACGCCTGCCGGAGAAGAAAAAGTCCAAGCTCGAGCCCAAATGGGAAGGTCCCTTCATTATTGACCAAATTCTGACATGTGGAGCGTACCGTCTGCGGGATGCATCGAATAATCGACTTGAGCCGAACCCATGGAACGCAGCGAGGCTCCGAAGATTCTACGCCTAGTGCCGGACTCTATGTTTGTCTCCTTCCTTTGTCCATTTTTTGAACATATATTATCTGTCTTTTTTTCTCTTTCTTTCTTTTATTCTTTCTCACAGCCTTCAAGGGCCAGCTTGTGCCTCGCTTGCACATTATAGATGCGCTAACCGCGCTCATTATACCTGGGGGCTTCTTACACAGAAGCTTAATTATCCATCTGGGCTTCATGCCCAGCACATGTGTTATTCTTCCACATGTACCTTTTCTTCGCCATTATATGTGTCGATATGACTTAAGTTTTGGCCAAGCTGGGTTGCCTGGCTCTTGTATTTATGCCCTACGTTCTTGTTAATTCAGCTAGGGCATAAGGGGAGCACCTCTGCGATTGTTACTGCCGGGTCAGCCGGATATGTACCTCAGACTGGGTGAAGCCGAAAGCTAACGTTCTTAAGGGAATATTCGGTTGGTGAACAAAAGATGATTTTTATTTATTTATTTTCCATATGTGCCCCCAGATGTTTTTTCCTGTGTTTCCTCTCGCAGTCCGGACATGCATTTTAGGGCATGCGTACCCAGGGAAAGGAACCCTTAACGGAACTATTCTCCCTGGAAGATGTTTCTTACTACCCATGTAATATAACATAACTAGTTGGGCACTTGTCTGTTCAAGCACTAATGACCCCTACGCCTGGTCTCCACGCATACCCCGGTTCTTATATAACTGAGTGGGTATTCGGATACACTCCGGACTATCGGGTCCTGAGGTTGAAGCGAAAAGGTCCGCCATGACAAATGATCTACATTCCGGCTAGAAGGCATTATACATGTCATTTTAATTACATAGTCATGTAGACTGGCTAAATTTCTCTTCTATACCATCCAACAGGCGGTCTATCCTACAGTCCTGTTGGGAATACTTTGCGGCTAATTCTACTTGCCCATAGACTAAGCTAACGGGGATCTCTTTCCCGTCGGGCCCCACAGGTCCGACCTCGGCCATGTGATTTGGGTCAGCCTTGGTATACCGCGTCTTCACCATGGCCCAGGCTTCCCTGGCATCTTGACGGCAGGCAGATATCTTCCATAATCGGAAGCGCCGCCGTGCTCCCTTGAGCTTCTCCACAAGCTCTCCAACGCCTTCTGGCAGGGAGACGGATGGCCACAAGGCCTGGGCAATACCTTGCATCACCTGCCGAACTTGTTCGTGCAGTTGTGAGAGCTCGGATAGAAGATCACCCGCAGACCCAGGCATCTCCTCCGCGTCGAAGCTGCTTATTCTCCTTCTCGGAGTCCGCCAGCTGGGCTCGAACATCTTTCAGTTCCACGCTCAACTTGGTATTGGCGTCTTGGAGATTGTTTTTCTCCCGCCTGGCCTCAGTCAGCATGCGTTCGCCAGCCTTTAGCTATCGTACGGCATGCCGCTCCTCCGGATTCTCTCCGGATTTATCTGCAACATCTATTATTAGATCTGCAACCATGCTGCATGCTATATGGTACCTATCATTCTTTGAAAGAAATGTTACCAGCTGGGGACTTTTTAGGTTCCTTCAATGCGGCAATAGCGGCCCGAAGTTGGGCCTTGCATTCCTCCAGCTCCTGTGACAGTCGACTATTCTTCTCTGTAAGAACCTGCACAATAAGATGATCCTTAAATCAGTTTTGCTAACTGTTTCAAGTCTCAGGGGCTACTGATACATATACTTGTTAGATTTTCTTACTCGTACATCCTTTACATACTGGTCCATGGCTCTGGCTAGACCATTTTGAGTAGCATAGAGGTATGCCTCTCCAGAATTGAAGGCATCAAATGCCTCTGGTGAGAAGCAAATGTCGCGGAGTACGGCCCAGCGACGCCTATGATTCATGGTGCTCTCCACTTCTGAATGTGTAGCGGATATCCTATCTGCATCCTCTGTAGGGGGACTATCCGGCGTCCGCCCCATGTCAGCTTCCGCCTCTATGTCCGGTCCTGGAGCCCGACTGGTGGAAGCATGATTGGCAGCCTCACCGGACATATTCCGACGAGCATTTTTTCTGTTAAAGAAACATGGACATCATTACATTTCAAGAAAGACGACAACCACGGAGCGGGGTTTCTGTCATACCTCTGCGCCGACATCTCCATCCTGGCCGCCTTCCTTTTTGGCCTGCCCGACCTCGGTGCCTCTTGTTGGCGAGTTGCTGCGGGTTCGGCATGGCGTCCCGAATGCCTTCCCTATAAAAACACCATATGTATATGATAGGTGAAGTGTCTAAAAGGGGATCCTAGTTTTTGGAGTTGGGATTTTTGGTTTTTCTTACATGCGATGCAGGAAGCAGTCCGGGATAGTCGGCCGTAATGGCCACCATGGCGTCATCACAGCTTAATTGATAGAACTGCCGATCTATCAGCTCCACAAATATGACCGGATCTTCTTCGAGTCCGGCATCGAGAGCCCGGTTTTCATAGTTCCTGCCGCAAAATGGCAAGGTGAGTACCTATAACAAAGAATGCGGCAAGAACAGGAGTAAGGAGATATAACTCACCCAGCTTGGGGGGTTGTACATGGAGAATCCATCCCGTGGCTTGATGCGGATGAACTCCTCTTCCTCTCCCTTGAACAATTTGGACATAATTTTTTCTAAAGCGGCAGCGTTGTCCGGACCCTTACGCCCGCAACGGGTGGCGTCATCTTCCCCGTTAAAACACCACAAGGGGTGCCCTCGATATTGAAGTGGTTGCACTCCCCGCATTATGCATATTGACATAACCTCGATTACTGTCAATCCTGATTGAGCCAGCGCTTTAATCCAGTTCATCAGGTAAAGGACTTCTCCGTTGTCTTCCTCCTGGGGGCTCCGTGGGCGCCAACTTCGGCGTTTCTTCAGAGGAGCATTGTTGTACTCAGGAAGACCCCGCCGAAAAGGGTCCGGAAGGGGGACGTCCTCCATATAAAACCATTCCGAAGGCCAGTCTTCGGATGTCTTCTTCGGAGTACCGGACAGGTATCCGGTTTCGGCGATGCGCCATATTTCGGCTCCGCCCACTTGATAAAGTGACCCCTTCTGTGTGTGAGGGATGAGGCAAAATAACCTTCCCAGGAATAACTCGCAAAGGGCAACATAGCCGGCAATGTGTAAAATGGAAGCAGGGGTGAAATTATGCAGTTGGAGGCCGTAAAACTCTAGGAGCCCGCGGAGGAACGGATGAATAAGAAATCCGAGTCCCCTCAATAAATAACAGACAAAACATACCCGCTCTCCTGTAGAGGGGCTGGGGAAGCTCTCCGTTTGCTCCCCGCCATTGTAGGTGGTGAGCCCGGCTCGGAAGGGCACCATATACGCTGGAGGGAGAAATCCCTTAGTCTGTAGTTCGACTAATTGACGGTGTGGGACTGAACACCTCTCCCAATCACCGGGCTTAGGGCTACGGGGGCGGGACGAGGAGCTGCGGAGGTCGGCCATGCGGGAGTGGATCTTTCTGAAGCACGCTCCGATGGATTCTCGCTGGGGGAGGATGGTATGGATTGGATCTAAGAATCTCCATCCCTTTAATAGACAATTTATTTATCTGACTAGGGGGGCGAATGTAAAAATGCCCTGGCGCCTCGCATTCATTCGACGCGTGGAAGATAGCCCTTATTGGGTGCAGAAGCCAAGAGGTTCAACATTTATGGGACCGGACACTGCTTAACAAACGTTCGCAATTTGGAGAAGAACCTGCCTTGCAATGCCGAAGACAACACTGCGCGCCAGACTCATCGTCATTGAAGCCTAGTTCGGGGGCTACTGAGGGAGTCCTGGATTAGGGGGTCTCCGGACAGCCGGACTATATCATTTGGCCAGACTGTTGGACTATGAAGATACGAGATTGAAGACTTCGTCCTATGTCCGGATGGGACTCTACTTGGCGTGGAAGGCAAGCTAGGCAATACGGATATGTATATCTCCTCCTTTGTAACCGACCTTGTGTAACCCTAGCCCCCTCTGGTGTCTATATAGACTAGAGGGTTTTAGTCCGTAGGACAACATACAATCATACCATAGGCTAGCTTCTAGGGTTTAGCTTCTCCGATCTCGTGGTATATCAACTCTTGTACTACTCATATTATCAAGAATAATCAAGCAGGATGTAGGGTTTTACCTCCATCAAGAGGGCCCGAACCTGGGTAAAACATCGTGTCACCAGCCTCCTGTTACCATCCGCCTTAGACGCACAGTTCGGGACCCCCTACCCAAGATCCGCCGGTTTTGACACCGACAAAGACCTAGGGCGTTTGAGGAAGACCATCGTTCAAATATACAAGCCAAGTTATCTAATGAAAAATTCCCACTAGTATATGAAAGTGATATCATAGGAGACTCTCTATCATGAAGATCATGGTGCTACTTTGAAGCACAAGTGTGGCAAAAAGGATAGTAACATCGTCCCTTCTCTCTTTTTCTCTTTTTTAGGGGCCTTCTCTTTTTTATTTGGCCTTTTTCTCTCTTTTTTATTTCCTCACATGGGACAATGCTCTAATAATGAAAATAATCACACTTCTATTTACTTACAACTCAAGAAATACAACTCGATACTAGAACAAAAATATGACTCTATGTGAATGCCTCCGGCGGTGTACCGGGATGTGCAATGAATCAAGAGTGACATGTATAAAAAATGATGAACGGTGGCTTTGCGACAAATATGATGTCAACTACATGATCATGCAAAGCAGTATGACAATGATGATGCATGTCATAATAAACGGAACGGTGGAAAGTTGCATGGCAATATATCTCGGAATGGCTATGGAAATGCGATACTAGGTAGGTATGGTGGCTGTTTTGAGGAAGGATATATGGTGGGTTTATGGTACCGGTGAAAGTTGCACGGCAATAGAGAGGCTAGCAATGGTGGAAAGGTGAGAGTGCGTATAAACCATGGACTCAACATTAGTCATAAAGAACTCACATACTTATTGCAAAAATTCTATTAGTCATCGAAACAAAGTACTACGCGCATGCTCCTAGGGGTATAGATTGGTAGGAAAAGACCATCGCTCGTCCTCGACTGCCACTCATAAGGAAGACAATCAAAAATATCTCATGCTCCAACTTCGTTACATAACGGTTCACCATACGTGCATGCTACGGGACTCACAAACCTTAACACAAGTATTTCTCAAATTCACAACTACTTACTAGCATGACTCTAATATCACCATCTTCATATCTCAAAACAATCATAAGGAATCAAACTTCTCATTGTATTCAATGCACTTTATATGAAAGCATTTATTATATCCCTCTTGGATGCCTATCATATTAGGACTAAGTTTATAACCAAAGTAAATTACCATGCTGTTTAGAGACTCTCAAAGTAATATAAGTGAAGTACGAGAGTTCATCAATTTTCATAAAATAAAACCACCACCGTTCTCTAAAAAGGTATAAGGGAAGTACTAGAGCAAATTTGCCTAGCTCAAAAAATATAAGTGAAGCACATAGAGCATTCTCATAAATCATGATTCATGCGTGTCTCTATCAAAAGGTGTGTACAGCAAGGATTATTGTGGCAAACTGAAAATAAAGGACTCAAATCATACAAGACGCTCCAAGCAAAACACATATCATGTGGTGAATAAAAATATAGCCTCAAGTAAAGTTACCGATAGACGAAGAAGAAAGAGGGGATGCCTTCCCGGGGCATCCCCAAGCTTAGGATTTTTGACATCCTTGAATATTACGTTGGGGTGCCTTGGGCATCCCCAATCTTACGCTCTTGCCACTCCTTATTCCATAGTCCATCAAATCCTTACCCAAAACTTGAAAACTTCACAACACAAAACTCCAACAGATACATCAAAATATATCACCACTTTTGGTACTATTGTGAACACATTCCTTATTTATATTGGTGTAATATCTACCGTATTCCAACTTTTGCAAGGTTCATACTCCCCAATACTAGCCACAGATACATCAAAATAAGCAAACAACACGCGAACAACAGAATCTGTCAAAAACAGAACAGTCTGTAGCAATCTGGAGATTTTTAATAATTATGTAACTCCAAACATTCTGAGAAAGTAGGAAGTCCTAGATAATTTTTTTATTAATCCTCTGCAAAAAGAATCAGCATTTTATCTCCCTTCTATTAAAAATTTAAACTAATCTCCTGGTCGCAAAAGTTTTTGTTTTTCAGCAGGATCAAATTAACTATCATCGTAAGCTATCCCAAAGGTCTTACTTGGCACAAACACTAACTAAAACACAAAACACATCTAATCAGAGGCTACATGATTTATTCAAAGCAAAACAGGAGCTAAAAAGCAAGAAAAAAAATAAAATTGGGTTGCTGTGACGCCCCCGATTCGATCGTACACTAATCATACACGCAAACATGTACGATCAAGATCAGGGACTCACGGGAAGATATCACAACACAACTCTACAAATAAAATAAGTCATACAAGCATCATATTACAATCCAGGGGCCTCGAGGGCTCGAATACAAGAGCTCGATCATAGACGAGTCAGTGGAAGCAACAATATCTGAGTACAGAC